>NC_142406.1:9184379-9406879 GCF_059441095.1 Idiotropiscis lumnitzeri
TGATAAGAAATAGAAATGATTTATATCTACAACTGGTAGAAAAAAAAAAAACTGTTTCATGTGGCGCAATATTTGGATTGCTCACATTAATTTTGCATTTTGGGAACACGTATCTCCACTCTAAGTGTATAATGTACTTAAGGATGTACAGAATCATGGCTGTCATTGTATTATCCCATACAAATCTTATTAAACTGCATTTCGTTTCACTTTTTCACTCTACAAAAATGTTCGCACTTGTGTCAATAAATATGGTAGAAAAGTTTTTATTTAAATGATACATTTATTTGCTGATTAATCGGTTCAATGTAATTAAAAAAAAAGTAATAATGAATGAAAAGATTTCCCAAGTGAAGATACTGGATATATTGTCTCAACATAATTTTATTTCTCTCTTCTGACTGGAACTCAAATACATTATAAAAGGAATTCCTACAAAGTACTCAAATATTATTCATGACGGACCGTACAAATTATGATAGCTGGTGTTCTCGTAAGCTGGATAGCAGACTGCATATCCATAAGTAAAAAAAATATATATATATATTGCAAAGATACTGTATTGCATTTTAAAACACTTTAAAAATCCCACATTGAAACAGAACGCATCATGCTAGATCAAATCAAATGTTCCACAAATTCCTCTAATTATTCTTGGATGATTCAACGAGTAGCCGGCATAACATTTTCAGTCGCTCAATTCACTTCGAGAAACATCTTTTCAGTCTTAACTCTTGGACCTTTTTATGTTTTAAGGCTCGTGACGAGATAGGAGCACCTGCTTGGTCGGTCGCATATTGGCTGACATCATTTTAGCAGGTGATTGCGCAATCACCAGCGACAAAAATGTTGTGATAGTGTCATCTTGGTAAACGGGGGACTCTCATTTGGTTAAAGTGTTAGTCCCCTCAGTTTTCTTACCCTTCAAATGACATCGTGTAACAAAAAAAGAAAAAAAATATCCAGCATTTTTAGAAGTTTTGTACAACCGCAAAAGTTAGTTACTCGTTGCTGATTTACAGTATTTCCTCAAATAGTGGCTTCCGTTCCGTTTAAAGAGAAACTTCAGAAATATTGGATAATCTGCCAATGTGTGTTGCTTCACCATTTGTGTTCATTAAACTATGTGGACTTTATTAAGGCAAAGTGTTTTTATTCCGTATAACTCTCATTGTTTTCTATTTATTTAGACAGTAAACACCAACTAGGAGAGGCAAGAAACAGTTTGAACTCTGTTTTTTTTTATATATAAATAATTTTTTGTAATCTGCTGCAAGACTCATAAATCGGGTCACCCATATCTCAAGGCACCACTGTAATATATTTATTAAAATACAGTACACTATTATTGTTATAATTATATTGTTGCCCTGTGATTGGCTAACGACCAGTCCAGGTAGTAAAATCGAACCGCTGTTTATTATGTGGGATCGGCTCACACATTTCACACACATTGTAAATGTATTTAAACGAAAAAAAAAAAAAAGCATGGAACGTACAGAAAATACTGCACAGATAGTAATGTCGAGTGAGATGTGCAGGCCTTTAAGAGGCGGGGCCAAACGGGGGTGGCTTGTGACATCAACGTGTGAGGTGTCTGGGGAGCAGCTTCAGCAGAAGTGTGCTTGTTTACTTTTACTGTTCTCGCCACTGTGGTTCTCCTTTCCCACGTGCAAGGGCATTCATTACTTATGTAATTTTACGGCAAAAAAAAAAAAATTGCTTAAAAAGCCACACAATGGCAGTGGGGGCGTGAATGCTATGACGCAGCGAATGCGACATAGTTTTAAGTATTAGTTTTAGAAGTATTGACAAAAATATTACTGAACATTAAAAAATAATGTAGTAAATAAAGCCCCGCCCACCTCACTAAATGTTTTTAATCTACACTCTGCATTAGAGTAAATGTTCTGGACCACCAGATGAGGAAATACAGTATTTTTTCGAATCAGAAATTGTGTAAAAAAAAAAAAAAAAAAGTAAGAAAGAAAATAAATCACAAGAAATTCACTCTTAAAATTCATTCCTTTGATAGAATGACATGTCCATCTCTGATCCGCTGTATCACATATGGCAACAATACAAAATGACATCCATGTGCACTCGATGCCTCTGCCCAATAATCGAAGGCGATTGAGCCAGAGTTGAAATTACTGCAGCAAAATGAAGCTTGACAGGAAGACAAAATCCTCGATTTGTTGTGCACGTTTCAACAAATGTGAAGCTAAAACACGATGCGCAACAATTCCTATTTTGTCATTTGAGTCGAGCTGTTGCTTATTTTTTTTGCCCTTTTCGTGGGGAATCCGCAACACGAGTGACACAACATAGTAAAGAAGAGTTTTACTAATTGTGTTTTATCTGGAATAACCATTAATAAGTAGTTTGGTGTCGTGCGCAAAGCTCTACCTTCACACTATGTACTGGTATACGTCCGCCTTGCCGTGATCGGGCGTCGCAAACGGGTTGAGCCAAGCCACAGAGAACGGGTGACCGAACACCACCTTCATGTTCATCCATCTGGACTTTTTCAGCCATTTTCTCTCCTCCTTTTTCAGTTGCTCGATACCCTGTGAGGTAAAAAAAAAAAAAATTCCCCTCTTGATAGTGCTGATGGTCTTTTGATGGTCCATGCTGTTCGTATAGTTGACAAGACGCAAATCAGCGAGACTCCATACTTACCGTTTCATCGCTACAGATGGAGTGCACCTGTGTCCCAAACATGACCGCCGTGAAGATTAAGAACAGAAGCCCCTCGAAGCACAAGAGGATGAGGAGGATGACAGTTGCGGGTGCGGAGAAAGTGCTGCACTCTGATGAAGGACACGCTCAAGTTATGTGAGAAACAGTACAAAGTGCTGAGAAAGCATTTTACGGAAAAAACATGCGCACTTACTTGACCAATCTTCTTCCAAGCAGATAACAAAATGGAACCCCACCATGGCAAGCGCGTGGAAGGATATTAACGCAATGTACAACTACAAATAAAAACACAGACATATTTGTAAGAATGCGACTGACTCAATTGTACTTATTTTGTCTAATATTAATTAGACCTATTAAAATGTATTTCATTTTTTATTAGAATTAATTTAAATTAATTATATTAATTAATAATTAAATATTTACATAAAAATAAAAAATATTTATATTTAATATACAAATAATTAAAATAATAATAATATTATAATGAAAATTGTGTGTTTGTCAAAGTGATGCATATTTAAAAATCACCGCCAACCATTTGAACCTCATAACAAATTTGAATGAATTTTTATCCATTTCCATTTGTCTCAATGCAGAGATGCACCACGTGATTTCTCTCACCGTGAATAGCACAAAGTACTTCTGATTGTTCTCCCCAACACAATTGTTGACCCAAGGACAGTGGTGATCCATCTTTTTGATGCAGCGCTTGCACACACTGCACACACAAAGGCAGGAATAAGAAACGGGACCTCGTAAGGACGAGGTCATTATCAGGCAAGGGGAAATCTTCAGGGATATGTGGCGCAGCGTCCGTGATAGCAAAAATTGAAACCGCACACCAGGCAGGAGGCAGAGCGGGAACGACTGCTAATGAGGACAGGAGTCCCCTTGAGAGGAAGTCACATCAGGCGCTTTTTTTTCTGGCAGGTTTGCACAGAACTGTAATTTATCATACAATATCCGCATACATGCCGGCCGGTGCACCTGCAGTGATGAGCTCTGTCGGGCTTTATACTGCAACATTTAGGACACTTGTAGACCACCTGTCCTGGTTTCAGCTGGAGGCTTTCAATGAATTCTTTAGTTGCGTTTCCTTTTGGCACAGCACCCTGGTGACAGAAAAACAAAATGGTTTTTTTTTTAACAGGACTTTAATGGGGCTGAAAATTTAGGAAAATATATTTGCAACTGGTTTTCCTCAACATTACAATTGTTATTTAATATGCAATTCTTTTCTCAAGGCTGTCGTTCGTCTCATGTATTGGAAACAAATACAATGCATTTGGGGAAATTTAAATTGTTTGTTTCACATAACTGTTTTCTTTTGCTGTGCTGAATTTTTTTTACTTGTGAGAGGCTCATGACAATGTTTATCCGATAAACTTTATCGGATTCATTCAATTTTGAACAACTGTCCTTTTTTTTTTGTTTTGTTTGTTTGTTTTTTTTTACATGTTTTATGCTTGATGGGGTTATTAGCATAATTTGTTCCTTCCTTACATAAGTAAATGTTCCTGAAGGACAAAAAAAATGATCATTGTGCTTCTTGAACGACTTGAATGAATGAGCCATCGAACGGCGAGAAGCTTACGGCAGATTGAATTAGGCACAATGGAGTCAGCCATCAGCGACAACTCGTCATTGTGATTGGCTGTTCGCTAGCGAATCAGAAACCGAAGCGACGATACGCAAACGGCAAAGAAAAAGGCATTATATAGTAAATGAAAAATAGCAAAATTTTTATATGTTTGAATTCAATTAAGCGTTCAGCTCTGGATTTCTAGTTTTTTTTTTGTATGTTTAGATAAATGTAATCTGCCATTTGATGGTTGACTAACTAATATGAATGGTGGTCGTCAACTAACCGGGTCAGTGCACATGGCCTTGGCGTGCGAGGCGAGCGCGAGAAAGGCCAAGCCGTTGAAGAGCACCCCGTTGAAGAGGCTGTAGGCCACGTTCTTGGCGGGCCACAGTATCACAAATACCACCACGAACTCCGCGTAGAAGACCAGGAACCAGGTGATGACGGCGCACACGATTCCACAGCCGTCCCGGATGAACCACATGGTGTCGGAGGTGCCGCGGGGCGGGGGAGGGGCGCAATGTTCAGGCCTCAGGTAGCCAGCCTGACGCTCGATGTCCCTGGTGCGGTGAGCCGAGCTCTTCATTCTACAGCAACCGCGGTTTGAACCACATGCTGAAAGGCAAAATTCAGACGGGCCTAATAATTAATGATTCATTTGCACTATCAGGTCAGCTACTCTTAATTTCTTGCTCCAAAAACCCACACACTGACGACATCCTTACATCGATTACAACACGACTCACACTGTTGTAGCAGTTACTCATAACTGACTTCAGGCTGTGATGTAAACACTGCCATAATGATATTCAGCTGTTCTCAGAAAATTACACCTTACACATTACTTGTGCTTGATCTAATTTTTGCAGCTATTTTGCACTCTTTTGAAAAATTGCACAATGCACATGGAGCGGGAATAAATCTGATACCGGCAATCCATAGGAAACCGGCACTTAGACCCACAGTGTTGTAAAACAAAAGGAAGTTCCTGGGAACAGAAAATGCAGTCCAGTAAACTCATTTGAAACTTTTCATTAGTTATGTTTGCTAACTCAGGTCAAATTAATTTTCCATTTTAACCTTTTTATTTTCATAAATATAAATCACACATAAAGCGACTCTGTTTGGTTGCATTGTGCACATAAGGCTTGTGGGGATGATGACGAAATAAGAGTCTGTTTTATTTCTTAAAGTGTGTCACAGACGAATTGTGATGCAAACATTGTAAAAGTGTCCATAGAACTGTTCTTATGTTATTCGCTTCTTTTATGTCAGCACTTCAACTTATAGATTCTGAATTTGTCCCAGAACTTGGCTGATTTTAAGGCACATTCATTCAATTCCGCAAAATGAACGTTGGCTGAAGCAAAAGGTACGTAAATGCAACACACTAACTTCCCAGTTCTTAGAACATCATTTCAGGTCTATTTATCATCTTACCTCACTCACTCTTGGCGCTCTAGCGAAAATGTCACTTAGTAATTTCCACACGTTCAATGTTAAATCACGTAAAATAATGCGAAAAGTGTCTCCTCCTCCGCCGCTCCCCGTTGTTAGCGCAGACCCAGCTAACGTCACTTCACTGGTCTTCGGGCAGTGGCTGTCCACACAGGTTCGGTCACACTTTCGTCGCGGCCGCAGTTTCGTTGAGATGTTAATTAACTTATTCATGAAGTAAACGACGGGAACCGCGCATTTCGGCGGATAGTTTCTTTGCTAACTCGGTACTTCCTCCCCTGTCGAGTTCAGAATCCTCCCCAGTTCTTGGGACAATAAAACAGGGCCAACCAGGAAGTAAGTGATACAGATGGGAGTCATGTGGAATATATCAAAATGCGCCCTCAACTCTGTCTGTAAGGTTCCAGTTTCGCCCATAAACTGGATTTATATTTTTTTCAGTTTTAATTTTCCTTTTTAAGCAAGTGAGTTGAATGTTGTACATAATTTTAATACAAATCTAGCGTTTTTTTAATCATACTCAAAAGTCAGAACAGCATGGTTTGCGGGAAAAACATTTATCGCTTTGCGAATACTGACACTCCGGAACGTTGTTTGGGTAAAAGTAATTTGTCCTTTCAATTGTCGGCTTTTGATGACGTAAACTCTCCTCGACGCACACGATTCCACAATGGCAACAGTACAAGTATGCGAAGCTGAAAAGGTGTATATTTTACATGGGATAAGGGTAAGTGTAGACAAAGCGGCGTTTTTTATTGTATTTGGTTCTTGCTGAGTAATATGTCCTAATGTTACAACGATCAGGATGATCTGCGAGTGGATGGAAGGGGTTGTGAAGACTACAGACACATGGAGATTGAGACTGACGTGGTGTCCAATACTGACGGATCGGCCAAAGTTTCTCTAGTAACATTGTCTTAATGTTTGCTCTTATTAGTTGCATATTATGCCGGAGGTCATCTGAATGCTTGTGTCACTCAGATTGCATTTATCTACCAGGATGGATCCAGCCTTGACAAAATTGTATTCGTGTTTGCAGGGTCACACAGCAGTTCTAGTGGGAATTAAGGCTGAAATCGGAAAACCAAAGCCCATGGCTCCAAATGAAGGCTACCTAGAGTTCTTTGTTGATTGGTAAGTTTCATAGTCACGACTTAATATCTCGACTTGATATATACATATTGGCCATGCAATCAAATACTCTCCTTTAGTTTTGATAGACACAATCAGCTGGTATAAATTTCTTATTGTGGGTGTCGTTGTGCACATCAGTTCAGCCAACGCAACCCCAGAGTTTGAGGGGCGAGGAGGAGAGGAACTCGGGACGGAGCTGAGCAACACATTGTACAAAGTCTTCAACAATAAGAACAGTGTGGACCTGAAGAAGCTGTGTATCAGTAAGGGGGAACACTGCTGGGTGCTCTATGTGGATGTACTGGTGAGAGAATCAGATGTTTTTCTTTGCATACTTAAACTAGTAAATTTTTAAGTGTTAATACACTGACTTGCGTTCCACAGCTCCTGCAATGTGACGGAAACTTGTATGATGCCATGTCAGTAGCTATCAAGGCAGCTCTCTTTAGCACCAAGTATGTACTGTATGAACTGTATATTTATTTCTATCCAAGGGGAATACCCACTTAGATGCAGTGCTGTTCAGAAGCAAGCATTAGATACAGGGATGCATATAAATGATGCTCTGAGTGTATTAGCTCAAAACATATACAAATTGGATCAGATAAAAGTATTTTACTACCCCTCTTTTGTCAATTCAAATGTCTTCTCAGTCCGACCACAAGAGGGCATCGTATCCCATGTGACAGCAGGTCACAGTTCACTCTGGAATTTCTATTCCTTGACAACAATCCAAGATGCAGAATGCCAACAGTCATGTATTGTAGTTATTAGTATGCTTGACCTGATGAGACGAGTGCTTTTTCTGACAGAATCCCTAAAGTGCACATCTCCAACGATGAAGAAGGAGGGAAGGAAATTCAGCTCTCAGATGACCCCTATGACTGCATGAGGCTCAATGTAGAAAATGTCCCCTGTATAGTGACATTGTGCAAGGCAAGCTCACTCAATTAGCCTCACACAAGTCAAGAAGATTATTATTACCAAACCAGGAGATTGATTTTCAGCATTGTTTTTCTTGTTGGGGGGTGTAGGTGGGCCACAGACACGTGGTGGACGCCACTCTGCAGGAGAAGGCGTGCTCCGTGGCCAGCCTCATCATCTCCGTCACGCACAAGGGAACGGTCACCTGCGTGAGGAAGATGGGCGGCGGCAGTCTGGACCCTGAGAGCATCTTTGAAATGACAGAAGTGAGTCACCGCCGCCTGCCTCGCGGAATTTGTTTGGCAGTTTTTACACTCCATGAAAACCTGCAAAACTCCATAGGCGGGCTAACAAAAATCTGCATAGATGTTTTGGCAAGTATAACGCTTCAAACAACTGCTGCAAATGTTATAAAATAGCATCTAAACATCTGAGATACATTGTGGCTGCTAACAATTCCTAGCGTACTTCAAGCAACACCTTTACAACTATTGAATGGCGACTTTTTGATTCTCCAGACAGGAAAACGCGTCGGAAAAGCCCTCCACGTGCCTCTCATGAAGCTGCTGCAGCAGGAGGAGAGTTTAGGAACAACAAGACAGAAAGTTGGCTTTCTTGGATAGAAATGTCATTGTTGTATGCAAAGCAGTACTATGTATATATCATCATGTACCTTTTTTTTTTTAAGTAAAAACATCCAATTTGTACAGCTTACTTGTCTTTATTTGTGAGGAACTGTTCTTTATTTTAGTTGTGAATTTAAAGGGATGTTTTGAGTATATTTAGTTTTACTTATATCGAGAGAAAAAAATCCAGTACACGGACCAGCAAATTGTTATGAATTAAATCAATGTTAATGAATAAGCAGCTTTGAATTTTTTTCCACCAACGCTTGTAACAACAAATGTGAAGAAAACTAAACAGAAGCCATGACCAGCAGATGCTTTGTTATTTCTTTTTTTTATGGAACATTTTAGCCATTAATTTCTTGAAGTGGAAAAGCTCTGTGATTCTATATTTTATATTTGAAACTCCTCTGATTATGTAACAGGGTTGAGGAACATTCTCGAATCTCTGCACCTTCTTGCTTTCGCCACGTGTCAGATGCTGAGGGTTTGAGTAAAGAGAGACCAGATGGGGAAAAAATCATTCCAGACGTCTGTCAGACAGTCCAAAGTTTCAAGGCAGACAGGTCCAAAACAAACTCCTGCCACCGGACTGCAAATTTTGGAAACCAATTTGCGGGTTTGTCACTTTTTTTAAAATAGAGTTTGGCGTGTAAACGAGACATTTCAGGAGAAAATAAAAACATCTTTTTCACACAGGTTATTTAACTCCAGATGACTTATTTTTTTTAGTTTACTACTAAAACCACACATGGTTATGTCATCAGTACTGAGGAGCGTTTACACCGTCTCATCAGTTTTCACATGCACGCACACAAGAGACAGAAAGGGAGGGATCACAGGCAGAAAATAAATAGCGAGGCTCCACGTTGGCCCATCCTCAGTCTGACAAAGTCTAGCCATGGAGTGCAAAGGTGTGTGCGCGCTGATGCTCGCGCTGATGCTGGTCAACTGCTCACTCCAGCAGACGCCACCAAAGAAGAAGCCTGCGCGAAAAGGTACTTTTCACCCCACCGCCCCCCCAAAAAAAAGAATTTATCGACAATGTTGCATTAGTGCTGTTCATTTACAAATTTGTGTCAATTATGATCACTATTTTTTTTTATGTGTTGGAATTAGACAATAATGCTGCCATTGAGGAACTACAGAGACAGATTAACGACATCGTGCAGGACATCAACCATCTCAAGGAAGAACAGGCCTTGCAGAGAGGTAATAAAAAGTGTTTTTTTTCCCCCCTCCCAGCTAATCAACAGAAAATGACTGAATTATATATATATATATATATATATATATGAAATTATAATATTTATTATTTATTAAAAATTATAATTATTATAATAATTATAATTATAATAATGAATTATTCAACAATATCTTTTGTGGGGCCAGGAACCTTAAATGGTTCCAAACTGAAAGTTTTAATAGTCCCTGTGGACTATTATGCAATATGTGATCAAGACACTTGTGGAAAAAAAAATCCTAAACAATAAAAGATTTATGCCGCAAAAGAAATGACTACTGAGTGGTTCTGCAATAACTCTTTACAGGTGAAAAGCCATATTTGTTTCCAAATTTGGAGTTCTATTGGCCTTGTCACTGACTGACAATCAGTCATAATGGAAAAATAATAATAATAAAAGATTAATATTGCAAAATTGATATTTTCCAGTTAGATGTATTTTGAAGGTAAGGGAGCATTTTGGCTTCCAAATTGGGAGCTGGGGAACCAACTTCTGAATTTTCCTCACCATTCATCAGAAGAAAAAAAAAATTACAATAACTTTTCTGGGTCATCTTGCACCAGAAAAAAAAGTTAAATGACTAAAAATAATGAAAAAAAAAATCAATTATTTATTTTTTTGAATTTGTTTATCTTTGGCCTCTCATTTTATTTCAATTATGTTGTTGAAAGTTTGACATTTGCAGTACAAAAGATATCGCCGAGGTAGAAAACTGAATTTTTGAATTATTTTAATTTAGGTACAGTTATTCCGAATTAAATCCATGCGTGTATTCAGTGTGTTTGAAGGGCACAAAGATCAATGATAAGTGCGTCTTGGCCGACCCCGTGAAGAAGTCATATCACACAGCCAGTGAGGACTGCAACGCCCTGGGCGGCGTCCTGAGCGTCCCAACATCCGCCGAGGAGAACGACCTTCTGACAGACTACCTCCGCCTCAGCGTGGGCAGGGAGGAGCAGGTGTGGCTGGGCATCAACGACATGGTGACCGAGGACACTTGGGCGGACCAGACCGGCGTCAGCATCCAGTTCAAGAACTGGGACACATCCAACAGCCGCGCCCGTCAGCCAGATGGCGGCCGGTCCCAGAACTGCGCCGTGCTGTCGGTGGCCTCCAAAGGGAAATGGTCTGACGAGAACTGCCGTGATGAGAAGGCCTCGGTCTGCCAGTTCAACATTGTGTGATCTCATGTATAATCCCAAAAAGATGCTTTGTGTGTAATTCTCCTGCAATGCCACTTTACCTACTTTTTAAAAAGAGGCTTTTTTATTAGATGTCTGGTTCTGCAAATGGACTCATTCCGAATCTGATGTTAGCAGTCAGTTGCATGTCTGTGAGGTGTGAAGTTGTACTCGAATAATATTTGGGTCTGACGAGACAAGCGGAAAAGTCAACAACTATTTTAACGTACCTATCAAAACTGTACTATGCTGCATTCTGTATTTCACTGACAAGTCTCACATTGAGCCTGAAGAATATTCTTGTTTTTCTTCCTTTTAACTACAAAAGTTCGCTAATGTCTAGCCTGATGTAACCTGAAACCGAAATAAACTGTAAAAGCACATTGTCCATCTAACCTGGACATATAAAATTCCTGATTTCTTTTAAAACGCCAAACACGACGCATACAGACAAACATCCACTCAGCTCACACTGACGTTCAAAGACGCATGCATGTATTTCGAATGTTTAAGGTACCCGGCTAAAAGTGACGCAAGCATGGCGAGAACATGCCAACTCCACACAGAAAGGCAAAATTCAAACCTCATATTTCAAAGTTCTGTAAGGCAAACTTGCAAACCACGGATAAACTATGCTGCTTTAAAAAGAGATTTAAGATTTCATAATTATATGAATTGGTGGGAATAAACTATGTAAACTTGGACTACTGTTGCGGCCGCTTTGCAGCTGACAGTGCTTCTTCCCGCTTCCGTTCCATGCTTGTCATGGACCACGTTTCTGTGGTGGAAATAGTTTTCCCCATCCAGAATTTAAAACCTCAGTTGAAGGCAGTGCAGTTTTTCCTCAAAAATTTATTGTTTAAAAAAAAAATTATTACAAGTAAATAAAAACAGACTAAAAACATAATTTTCCTGCTGGAAAATCCAAACCACATGGGCAGACTGAAAAAATACAAAAGCAAAACTAAAAAAAAAATAAGTTCCCAGCTCCTCTTCTGGAAGCTTGTGAAAATTCTGATAAAACTCAAGTTCAAAAAGTGTTTCAACTCAATTCCCTGAGTGAGACTGAGGCACAGAAGTTCCCATTTCTGAGAAGTAACAGGAATCATCATCATCCTGCAGCTACAAGTACTCCTCTGACGTCAGTGGTTCCGGTTCCATGTCGGCGCCGGACAGTCGGATGGTGTTCACGTCGCCCGTGTTTTTGAACGTGTAGAGTTCATTGTCCACCATCCGGCGGTCCTGGAAGCCCAGGCTGTCCTGCCGGTCGATTGGCGTGCGCGGACGAGGCGGGATGAATGACTCGGACCGGTCCAGGAACGTATTGAAGTGGTCCACCTCGGGCTCGGGTTCCGGTTCGTTGATGACGGGCAGCTCAGAGGGTCCTGTGAACGTTTGGTAGGAGTCCAACTGCATTCCTTTGAAATGGTCTTGCATGCTGTCCGCATAACTGGAGTCCCTCAGGAGGTGACCGTACATCAAGGTCTCGTCTATGGAGGCGTACACGTGGGACTCGTTGTCCGAACGCGCTTTGCTGAACTGCCTTTCCTTGGGACGGAACATATTCCCTCTGCCGATGTAGATGGAGGCCTCCTTTTTCATGCGTTCTTTTTTCTTTTTCCTGTTTGAAAACAAAACGAACCCCAATTGAAATTAAGGGAATTTTTTTTTTTTACAATTAATTGAATTATAAAAATTATATTTTTTATATAATTATAAAATCATAAAAGCAAAAAAAAAAAGTATTTTTTTGCATTCATGGTTCATTTGAAATTTATTTATTTTTGCTTTTTTGCTGTTTTTGACAATTACGCTATATTACCAAAAAATTAAAACTCACACTAACACTAATAATGTAATGTAATCTCACTATAAAAACAAATAAAAATAAACTGAATTTAAAAAGGAAATTCCAATATTATAACAAAAATTAATTCAAGTAGTTCATTAAAAATTCACAAATTAAATTTGCGCAAATGTACAACAAAAAGTACAAAAAAATCCCAGAATTATTCAAATTGTTGCTGCAGATTCACTCACCTAACAAAGAAGCAGACTACAGCTAAGATGATGAGAAGAAGAAGAAGGGCTCCCGCTATCCCAAGAAGGATGGCTAAGAGACCTGTGAAAGCAAAAGAAAATGTATTAATTCGTCTTTTGCATTTATTTTTGCATTTTAAGAGTGAACAAGTTCTTACTGGTCTTTGGCTCTAAAACTATCTCGGTGACTGCCCCAAAGTTTCCATCCTCTGGTATACAGTTGGACATGTTAATATAAAAACTCTGAGGCAACAATAACTTGTCGTCAGTCTTCTCGTCCTCCCGGCGGCTCAGGATCTCCTCCTCTGAGTCCAGCATCTTGACCTTGATGGCCGTGTGTCGGTCGTTGCATTTGGGCTGGCTGACGTTGGCGAACCGCACCTGCGCCTGGTACCCGCTAGGCAACGAGACGATCCAGGACACGGTGGACGAAGGCCTCATTCCTTTGGGCCAGTTGGGGGTGGCCAAAAGGGTTGGCGAGGACATTTGTGGGCTGACTTGATAAATGATGGTCTCTGGAAAACAGCACAACCAAAAGTAACCAGGACGACCATTTTGTCTGCAAGCGCAACAGCGCCCTCGTGTGGAAAGATTGTGTACGTGCTCTATTTGGCAATGATTGTGGAAATCATTCATGCTATTAATCCACCTAGTGGACATAATTTTGAGAAACCCTCAAACTTGTTCACTTATTTGGAATGACTTTACACCAATATTCACTAAATTTCAAGGGTTCTTTCAAGCAGTAATAAGTAATTAGATTTTATTGTGATTCAGACTAGTAAGTAAATATTTGCTCTAGTTGAAGCTCAAGACACCACGAGGAATGAACTACAATCATCTTTTTTTCTTTTTCGCCCACAACAAAAACGATTCATGACGTTAAAATTCAAATTAAATTACCTGGGATCTCTTTGGTGAAGGTGACATTGAGAAAAGGCCCTTTGGTCTTGGCGAAGTCTCGGGTCGTCGCCGTGACGGAGATGTTGGCGTGCACTTGGAGTTTCTGGATGTTCCCGTTGGAGCAGTAATCTCCCACAGAGAAGCCTTCGCTCTCCTCCACATGTAAGGAGACCGTCGCATTGCACTCCTGGCCTGGCACTGATTGTTGAAGACTTCCCGATGGTGACACGAGATCAATGGTACGGTCTTGAGGGATGTTGAGGTGCCAGGTAAAACTGCGGAGGGGCATCCGTAGACAGGAGTCCAATGAGGGCACGGTGAGAGGGGTCTCGGAGCAGGAAGCCATATTCCGACAAGCTGGTATTGATAAATATTTGTAAATTAGACGACTCCGAGGCACGTCATATTGCAATGAAAAAGAAATCTTACCAATAACTTTACTTGCTGTCAATCGCACATCTTCATGGGGACAGTCGAGGAAGGCGAGCTCGGCCTTACCGCCTGCAGCCACATGTATCTTTTTTAAAACTTCGGAGTTGACGCTCATCTCGCAATAGGGATCAGAACCCACTTTCTCAATCTGAAGGGAGACTTTTTGGTCTTTGGTCAGGTCTACGGTGCAGAGAACTGAAGGAAGGAAAGATAATCGATTACAGAAATGCACAAAGGGTTTCATTACAACGACTACAAATTTTAATATTATACCTGGATGACCACTTCTCATAACAGACACGCTGTATTTCAAAGTGAGTCCTTGCAACGTCCTGTTGGTTTCACAGTTCTTCAGCACCATTTCAAAGTTGCCCTGCTGATGCTCCGGCTGCTTGTCAGTCAGCTCCGTTTTCATCGCCTTCTTGTCCCGTTTCCTGTACTCCACTTCCACGTTCTTGCCGAGGCACTCCGGAGATGTGTGACTGTGAAAATGCACGGTGAAGTTGTGCATGCCGGGCACGGCAAAGTCCCACTGCATCTGCTGGTCGTCGGGGAAATCGTTGGGATAGTTGGCGGAGATGAAGGTGGTGTTCGAGACGCCTCGTGGTAGGTTGACCTTCACAATAGCCACCACTGAAAAAGAAAGAGGGACATATTTTGGATCAAGATGAAAAATAGTTTCAAATTAAGATCACATTAACTTGACTTACTGTTGGTCTCAGGCCCAACACTAAGTTTAAAGTCAACCGGTTCCATCTTTCTGTCTCGTGGCACTTGCAGAGAGACGCGACCCTTGTAGCGCACCTGGATACTAGTCACAGAACCTCCTTTGCAGAAGGTCCCAACGTTGGCGGGGCCCGTTCGCAGATAAGTAACAAGAACGTATGTGTGCTCATCCGGACACGTCTCTTCATTGGCAATCTGCTGCATTCCTGACTCGGCGAAGTCCAGCTGGAAGGCCCGAGTGGAGCTCACTTTCAGATCCCAGGTGAACGTCCGGTTGAAATCAGGGAACAGCGACGACTCAGCTTGGACAATATCGCCGGAACAGGAAGTCGCGGTGCAATCTGGAATTACAAGAAAATACAAACGAGATTTGTGTCAAGAAATATTTCAAATGGTGCTAAGATTTTTACCTGGAGGAATTGCGCTAGCTAAGTACTTGCTTATGTAAATGTCTTTTAAATATAGACGGAGTTCCGAAAGTCACGATGCACCTACAGTTTTAACAGACATGTTTCAATTAAGATATCTTTGTATTCCATATTGAAACATATCTGCTAATAAAACATTCTTCGTGATGCAATACTATTTCAGAATTTTCCTCCATTTTTTTCCAGTGTGCCTAATCGCCGTTCATAAAAATAACGATGTAGGCGTTTACCAATTTCTCTGTTGATCTCAACAGCGAAGACCACCTCGGGGTGAGGACAAGTGAACTCCACAGAAGTGTTACGAGATTCTCTCAAGATTAGACTTTTGGGATCACAGGTCTGCTTTGGGGGTTTGTCGACGCACACGCTGCAGTCAGGGTCGACGGTGTCCCTGCTGATAATAATGATGGTTTCCGGGTCAGGGGTCACAGAGAGCATTCTGCCGGCTGGCGATGAAAGAAATATTATTTCACACATGATATTAATGACGGATTATATCGCTCATAAAAAATTGATGATTTAAAAAAATAAATAAATATATAAGACATTTGCCTCTGGGTGCAGCGTTGGCTGTGAAAATCGTCCGGTCCATTTCTTCTCCTTGCGGCACCTCCACCGTCACGGCAGTCCTTCCAAGGAGATCCAGACGGGAAACCGGTCCACCTCTGCAGTAGTTGTTAGTCATAATCTGCCCGTTGCTTCTTGTTGTGCTCACAGAGTACTCTGGGCCTTCTTGACATTTATCCTGAGCTGCTATCTGCTTCAAGTTGTCGCCTGGCAGCTCCAAGGTCAAAACGGTCCTCTCTGGGACACTGATGTCCCATTTTAGGGTTCTTTTGAAGTCCTTCCAGAGGTTTGGGTTGAGCTCTCCAGCTGTTGGCGTGCATGAGCTCTTGGTACATTCTGAGAAGGGAGCATAATGTGAACGTCACATAGATTCTGTATTTCCACTTTATCATAGCAATGAAAGACAAAAAACAAAAGAATTTACACCAAATAAAACGTGGAAAATGCGTCAAGAAATACCTATCGTCTTCTTGACTTCCACACTGTACGCATCTTGAGGCTTGAGGCAACTGAACTCCAGCGCCAAATTTTGGACGTTAATCAGCGTCTTTCCGGTCTCGGTGCAGGTGCGGCCTGAGTCGGCACCGGTACACAGCTCGCACTGCGGTTCCTGCGAGAACCTGCTGATCACCAAAGTCGTGCTGGAATCGGCCGTCACGACCACCGTTCGGCCTTCTAAACAACAAAGTGAAAAAAAAAAATGATATAAAAATCGATATTAAGATGATAGTACGCATTCACTGCCATTGACGGGTATAGAAGTCAAAAAGTGCATTTATTTTACCTTAATGTTTTATAATTAATATAATTTATAATAATTTTCTAAGTTTGCAGTATACTCCATAATGATACTTCATCCACTCAGAACTGAATCTAGAGTATGTGAAATATTCTTACTAAGTGGACCGGCAGAGGCCTGGAAAACCACAGACTCCACCTGCGTCGTCGGCGTGACTTGCAGAGACACGACCGCTTGATCGAACAGGTCTAAATGGGTCACAGAACCCGCTTTGCAGTACTGAGTGTCCGCCTTGTCGTTCCCTTCAAATGTGGTCACAGAATACTGAAAGCCATGATTGCATGGCTGCGACGTTTCCCGCAGTCCCTCTCCGAGGACATCCAAACCCACAACTGTCTTTTCAGGCGCCTTGATCGTCCAGATGAATGTTCGCGGGAAATCATTGAGGAGGGAGGGCTGGGTTTGAACTGTCGAAGGGTTGCAGGTGTCCTGTGAGCATTCTGCAAAACAAAGAAAGAGAACAGGAGCGCATTGGTTTGGTGCAAGGTTTGTTTTAGGGGAATAGCATTCAAATGTAAAATCAAGAAGGATCAATTGTTTTTTTTTTTGCCTTGTCATTGCGGTTTATAAATCATATTCATAGTCTGTTCCTAGCCTAAAGATAACTTTCGTCTACAGTCTTCAATCCTGTTCCCTGAGGTCTGCTGTCCTGTCTGTTTTCAATCTTTCCTGGCTGCACCACACCAGATTCAAATGCTCAGGATCCTTCCGCAAACATTGCTGATTATCTGAATTAGATGAGTTGCAGCAGGAAGAGACGAACAAGCAGGACAGCCGACCTCGAGGAACAGGATTGAAGACCCCTGGTATATGTAATTATCTCATGCCTTACACACTACCGTGCAATATATGTCATTTATTACTTTTGGTTACAGGCACTCGGCATTTCAGTCCCTTCTAACGGGTAATGAGAATAAAGTTGAATCGTATCTAATTAAATTGTTTTTGATACAGTTCTACTCTCAAAATGTTTTTAGTTATAAAGGGCAAGCAGACTTTAATGTTTATTCCACGCCAAGTCCTGATGAAAAATGTTAATGTGAAACAAGGAAAATATATTGTCATTGACAAAAGTCTGCATGGAAATATTTTAATTAGCATAGCCAAGCTAAAATTAGACGCAAGTATGTCTGTTAACTCACCGATGAGCTGATTGATGGTGACTACGTAAGACTGGTCGACGGGACAGTTAAAAAGCAGCTTGACCTCCTTCTCAGGCTCCAGAGCAACAATGGAGTGGCACACAGTTTGCGTGTCGTTGACCCCTTCGACTGTACACACCGTGCACTCGTCCGCCGAGGGGCCATTTGACACCGCCACTGATGAGCCCTTGTCGGGCCGGACCGTCAGCTGCAAGCATTCTGAGGAAACGGAACAGACAAAGTCAGATGATGCAAGAAAAGGAAATCAGGAAATGACAAAATAACAGAAGAGATTACCAGTGTTGTCTGGCACATCCTGTTTTAAGCGCGCACCTGATCTTTTAGAGGACCACTCTTTAAATATCAAGACAGTCAATCCAACAGTCACATATTCTTCCTTTACAAAGACGAGTTTTCAATTCTGACTAAGAATACAAGGTCAAGGACGGCTCCAGGATTTTTTTCTCGTCATGGATTAAAGGGGGTTTGACTAATACATATGGGTGGTGAGAAAATAATTTATAAATATAGTTTAGAATTTTTTTTTTAAAAATGCTGCAGAGGCTACATTTACTGTGTGATGTTCAAACTATGCCTCATGTAATAATTTTATTTTCCTGAACACTTAGACATACTACACGACTGTATTTCAGAGTTGGTTATTATGGTGGTAGTTCAAGTGTTTAAGTGGTATTACTTGGTGTTAATTGTTTGAGAAAACTAGATAGATTTGCATATTATCTGATGCGTTGCGATGCTACAACGCCTTCATTTTGTTTTATTTGTCTTTTTTTTTTCACCAGTACACACAATTTGTTTTAATCACAATATAAACTTTTCAAGAACATGCTATTCCCCTCCCAACATTTCCTGCATTATTACATTGGTTAATACAACTTTAAACCAGGATTAAAAGGGTCAGCTTCTGCTGCACAAAAGAACAAGCCACTTCTCTGTAGCAGATTGCAGGTCAATTATTAATGAAGACATGATCAATTCGAGCCTCCGAGGAAGCGCCATAAATGCCTCATAAACATTTTAAAGGGAAAGGACTGACTATGTGTCGAACAAAATATCTCCGCTGTGAACTCGATCACACAATCGTATGTCACGGTGTGTTTTATGAGATTCAACGTCAACATTATTGCGTGTTAAAAGACGTGTTGCGTTTAGATACATCCGGTTAAACGCGACATCGCGGCTTGACCCAATTTGGCACATATAAGGAAAACACGCTTTAAAATAACTTCAATGATCAACTTAACCGTCGCAGGGTAAAGTCTCACCTGATGAATCGAGGATAATCAACAACAAAAGTCCGAGCGGCGCGCAGGTGTCGAGCCACATGATCGCTTGAGCTTGCAATCCACGTCCAGGATAACGTTTTAAATTCCCCCCAAAAAACGTATGAAAGGCCAGTTGTGGTGTGTCAAAGTTGCATTTTGGCTATAGGTCCCGCATTACGGCGCCTGAACAGGGAGCCACTTCCTGCTTACCTGAGCAGCAGGGGCGTGGTCCGCGCGGGCACGCTGACCTGTTCAAACCTGACAGGTGAGCTCACGCTGCGACTCATACAACTCCGCGTAAAAAAAAAAAAAAAAAAAAAAACCCACTTCCCTTCGTATGTGGCGTGTGGCACAATGACTCTCCTATTTATAAGCACTGAAATATGCCTGGGAATCTGGGATGGTTCTCGCTGAGCGCGAATACCACGCAGGGTGTGGAAAATGAGGCGTTTACGCGCACGCGCGCACACGCGTGAACACACTTAGGTGGAGAGACTGTGTGTGCGTAAAAGACTGGTTAAAGTGGTGATTAAGCTCTTCTATTTAAAGGAAGTCGATGAATTAAAAGAAAATCTGACAGTAGTACACGAGTGAAATAAATCAGCCCACCTTAGTCCCATTTTGTGCCACTAATTTCATGTTTAAGAAATCACCCAACCAATCAGAAACAAAGGGCATGACTGACTAGGTGTCAATTATTTGTTGTGCATTTGTTTTCTTTTTGGGTTTTTTTTAACGATAAGAGGGAAATAAAACAGTCAACAGATAACAAAATCTGCCAACTAAAGGTGGTGGAGTGCATTGACTGAAACAGTTTTTAGCCTCCTTTTGAAAAAAATATCCCCTGCTTCCAGCCATACTAAGAATCTGTTGTGAGTTAACACATCAATGATGTTGCGAAATCACAAAATCGAAACAATAGTGCAAAAAGTGGATACAATCCCGAATAGCCTACATACAGCTAACATTTCCTGTATGATCTATATCTTTGCGTGATCTATACTTTGCTGCTGTAACACCTCAAATTTCCCCATTGTGGGACTAATAAAGGACATCTTTATCTTTATCTTTATCTTATTGCATGATCCATCACGGCATCACATCTAATCTGATTAGGCATGTTTGCGTATTCAAATGGATACAACTGACACTGAGTTCATAAATGTTGAACTCCAGGAAAACAAATGCTGGTTGATTTGTTTCTCAAAAACAAAAGACCCAATTTTGGCAGTATACAATGAAAGGTCATGAATTTCTTTCTTTCTTTCTTTCTTTATTTCTTTACTTCTTTCTTTCTTTATTATTTATTTATTTATTTATTTGTTTATTTGTTTGTTTGTTTAATTTAATTTAATTTAATTTAATTTAATTTAATTTAATTTAATTTAATTTAATTTAATTTAATTTAATTTTATTTTATTTAAAAGAAAATTTATGAAAGGGCATTGCAAATTAATATGTGGAGCTTTTTAGGGCCAATGAGATGCATTTTTCTTGCTGGGCAAAGATCCAAATGTGACTAACATACTTGATGCTCGCTAGTAAGCCTGAGCAATGAATTTCACTCCCAAAGCTGCAGAGGCTCCCTCCTGCCTCCACATGCCACATAACGGAGACATTCCTGAACAGAAACATACCTGAGGGCAAGACTACTCAACACACACACACGTACACGTACTATATATATATAAACACATCACTCATCTGTTCTATTTGTTTTCTTACGTTATCCTGTTCTGATGGCCATCGACTTTTTATCCTGAAAGTGTATTTCACATCTTAAAGATTTTTTTTTATCTTAAAAAAATGTCTTTTACCACATCGTAACAAACTTTACTTTCCCCCAAATCCACCCTGACACACAAGCGATTGAAGGGCCACTGATGTTTTTGTCAAACTCGTCTGACAGCATGCAGAGTGGGCGTTTTGGTGGCTCCAAGTGTTGCGCCTGCAAACAAGGGAGCTCAGTGAAGAATCAGCAGCTGTCACAAATCCCTCCCCTCCCATGCTCGTGTAAAAGTGGGGCAAGCACACGTGTGCTAGCGAGGGCCCTCCACTTGACATGTTTTCATACCAGGGAATAAGGTTTCATGGCAAATGTTTCTTTCCCACACTCAGATGGGAGATGACGACTCTTCTGCAGCTGAGATGGCTCCAGAGAATAAAATGCTGATTTTTTTTTTTTTTTTTTGATACATATCTTCGGATTGTAAATTCTGCGCATTACTGCTCCACATGGGTGTGTCTCATGCTGAAGCTTTAACACTCCACCTGAGGGCAGTCGCACAGGATTTTTGAAGCGTAGTTTGTTGTCGAGCAAAACTACAATTTGTCATTAATAGTGTAGGCAACATGGCTTCAGATCCCATTCAATGGTGTGAATGGTTGTCTCTGTCTATATGTGGCCTGTGGTTGACTGGCGAACAAATCAGAGCGTGGTCCTGCCTTCCGTGACCCCTGACACAGATATAGAAAGAAGATATACATTTACACATAGGATTGCGTTTTTAATACTCTACTCATTTCATAAACTGGCCCCATCACATTTCTGTACATTTTTTAAAACATATTTCAAAAAGAGTCGTCAAAATGATTCAACACCCAGCCGTTGATGTGTCCACACCCCGAGGTGAAAATGACCAAATTGTGTCCAATTGGCCACTTTTTCGCTGCAATGTCTTGCGAATATTAATGAGCGTGATTGGTTGTTTGTCTCACAGTGGATATAAAAAGCACCAAATTCCATCAAGTTGAATATGTTACAGCGCACAGGAATTATTGTTGAAACAATTTACCAACATTAAAATGTGGCAAAACAGGGGTGTGTAGACTTTTTATGCCCAATTTAAAGGTCCCTTAGAACCAATCAATGTTTTGGGCAAGTCAACCAAGGTCCTTGCAGCCCTCATTTTGTTTTTTAAATACAGTCAAGGAACTCCAGGAAAAAATACAAATGTGTTTCCTAAAAATTAAGTTTTTGTAAACATTTAATTATAAATATAATTCGCTGAAGAGTCTGTAACGTTGAAATCCATTCAGTGACATTCATTTGAGTCTAGTGATAATTAATGCCATGTGATTTTGACTTTATTCCACTTTATTGAGCAGTAGTATGTAAATGCAAATGATGAGTGTGTAAAATTATACCACCTGCCAGCCACTCAGCTCACCACCTTAGACAAGTTGGGGTGGGGGTTGAACCCCCTTATGCCCCCACCCTCACTCCCAATGAGAGCAATAGTACCAAATGCACCGGTCATAACCTCAGAAGGCAGCTCTCCTTCCAACTGTCTGTCCAAAATTAACCCCCATGACTTTCAAGACACACGGCTCTTGAAGGAAAGACAATTTGGAAAAAGAGGAAATGGACACCAGTTCCGCGTTTTATTTTGGTAAGATGTATGTTCTTCACCTCCTCTGGGTCACGTTTACCTCCACTTTCTGCACCAGTCGTTGTTTTCGTTAAATGACTTAAAAAGTACAACCTGTGAAGTATTTGGATGTGTTGTTTCCAGGTCGTTGTGCGAAATGCAAAAAAGAGGTGCATGGTGCGGAAAAAGTCTGCCAGGCCATGGGACAGCTATTCCATGAAACGTGTTTCTCCTGCAATGTTTGCAGTGAGTTTTCCCGCGAAAGAACATATAATAATTTTTGGAATGTCACAAGAATATTGTGAGGAAGTGCTGAGATGTAGAACCGCAGTGCATTCTACCAATCTGAGTTTGTAATATCATATTGTAATATTAAGACTCTCATGTAACTAAATAAGCAAAGCAACATCAGTTCGAAGCAGTTCTACACCACGCCGGACATCTAATAAGTATAGATTATGTTCAAATGAATTTGTAATCTCATTACATTACGCAAGTGGACCCGATCTTATGGCCATTATGTGTCTATTAACCCAACTTTTCACATTCGTTGTCATGTTATGTCCGAATAAATGAAATGAAAGGAAACTTTACCCTTCTCGTGTTCCCTTTAATTTAGTAGTAAAGCGGATTTGTTTCCCATTAGGTAAAAATCTTCAAGGCAAGCCATTCTATACAGTGAGTGGAATGATCTTTTGTGAGGAGGATTTTTTGGTAGGTAGACGCTTACACACAATGACAAAATTCCTGATACCCTTCAGTTCATAGCCAACATGTGTTTTATTTATTTTATTTATTTTTTCGGAAAATAGTTCCCTGTATCTGATAGCCCAGAACCCAAACGGGGCGTCGTCAATGTACCACAATAAGTGCAGTGTTCTTTACGTCACTTGCTTCATTTTTGCATCAGTAAAAATAGAGCTCATTTGACTTGCCAAATAGCTCCGGTTTTGTCTCATTTATTCAACGGACATTCTCCCCGAAGCGTGGCTTGTCATCTTATTTCAGTGACCATTGTGTGCCAACATTATCCATATATGTGCAATAAACATTTTAGAATATCCCGACAATTAAATTGATAGTTGCATTTTTTTATCATACGCAGTACTCCGGTGTTCATCCATCCCCTGAATTGTGTTACAGCTGCGGTCAATTAATCGTGGATATGGTGAGTATAATGTACATTTCTGTGTATGTTGGTGTATGAAGGATTAATAAACATCGTGCGTGCACTACCAGGTCGTACAGGCTCATGGGAAGTCATACCACTCGGCCTGTTTCTGCTGTGCTGTGTGCAGGCAGGGCCTGGAGGACGTTCCTTTCACCGTGGGCACTGATAAGAAGATTTACTGTATCGACGACTATCACAAGTGAGTAGATTCGCTATTGACTGTCTGACTTAAGAATGGGTCACACCCAATTATTGCTTGTGATGATGAATCCAAGAGTTGCAGGACAGGTTTAACATGAAAGGACTGTTGGTGGTTTCAGGGTGCAGGCTCCTCGCTGCGCTGCTTGCAATAAGCCCATAGTACCGACTGAGGTGGGCTCACAATTTGGAATCAATGATTTTAATTCTGAACATCGCTTAACAGATTTCTGTCATTGTTTTCAGGGTTGCACAGAGTCTACTCGAGTGGTTTCATTTAACAAAAACTACCACGCAGAGTGCTATGGATGCAACGTTGACTTTGTTTGAAGAGGTCGACTGTAAAAGAAATTACATAATATTTTGCTTTGTTTAATTTTTGCCTGCAATGAGTCCAGTCCAATGAGTCATTAAACGGTTGTGATGCGGTGTTATTCTTATTCTTGTTTTTCTTTCTTAGATCACCTTTGAAGAAAAATAAAGATTCTGTTTTGTATTGTATTTCAATGTTAAATTCTAAATGGCCATTTTAATTAAATTAAACTTCCTATACATCCACACAAAAACTTCCATACTTTGATTTCTATCAGCATATAATTTGAAAATACTGTGTTTACATTTTTTTTCAATATGAGACCTTGATGATCAAATAGCATGATTTACGGTATTTTTTTTCATTCCACTGTTATAATATTTCTAATTGAATTTTATTAATCATATCCTTCATATTAACACTAACGCAGAAAAGCACACAATGCAATCAAGTTTGCTCTAATAAGCAGATCAAATTGAAAATCAATACTTATACTGTTCAAAATACATACCGATCATTTTGACAAATATATAAAAATGCAGAAAATTCACAATCAAATCAAATTTGAATACTAATTAAGAAGCACTCACTTTATGAATTGAACAACACAAATGAATGCATTTGCTTGTCTTTTTTTATTTTTATTTTTGGTTGTTTGAATGTTCAAATGCACAACAGTAGCCATAAATTGTGAACGCTCCAGCATCGTTAGAGCGTCCTCGCGTGACGCTATTCGCAACTGACACCCGGAAGCCAGCCCCTTGGAAATGAAAATAATACAGCGTGATGGAAATGGCGTCAGTCACGGTCCGAGGGTGTGCTCTGTGCACGGCCACCTTGCTAAACTTTGCTTTCGTTTTCATATCCGGCGCGGATTTTATTCGCTTTGTATCATTCCGAGCGATTTACCATAACATCACCGGAGAGACGACACTCTGCCAAGGTAAAACTTCCATTACGGTCGCTGGCAAGATCGCGTAAACTTTTACGGTTCAAACGTCTTCCTAATGGATGTGTGCATGACTCATCTGGCACGTTTTTGATATTGCATTATTTTGCACATTTGCGCTGTAGTAATTGTAGTATTATTCCACATTTATTTCGGGCGCTCGGCATACCCGGCTAGCTCAGTCGGTAGAGCATGAGGCTCTTAACCTCAGGGTCGTAGGTTCGAGCCCCACGTTGGGCGCGATGACGTTTTTCTTCAGTCTTTTGTGACATTATTACTTCTTTGTACTTTGAAGTTTCAATTATACATTAGATTAAGCCTATGTAACAAGTGATGGTGTTAATTGTTTTCTTTTATGTTTTCACTAAACAACAAATTCAACAAAAAAAAGAAGAGTTCCAAAATAACATTTGCATACATTCTTTTCAAACACAGAATATTTCATATAATGTTACTCATGAAATTGCTTCATGCCTATCTATGATTGATTAGAACCTATACAGCTACATTCAGTTCATTTTGTTTTTAAAAATAATTATAATTAAAATAAACTTATTGCTACTGTTATAGTCCTCCATTCATAACCTCTAAAAAGTTCTTTTTGGAGTCTTTGATTTTCATTAACACTATTCACACATACTGAGTTGCCTATTTCACGCTCCACTTAAACAAAACACTCTTCTTTTGTTTTATTGATTTTGCCACAGTGCCGCATGTGTTTTGTTGCATAAACAGCTTCACTTTGTACTTATGTGTTTATTCATCATATCAGACTCCATACCATGGTCAGAGGCACTACGGGACAGCTCTGTCCTCAAGTCTCTGGTTGTGGATGTGGCTTTGCTGGCTCTCTTCACCGTGCAACACAGTCTGCTTGCATGGCCTCCTGTCAAACAGGCCTGCCAGTCGATCCTGGGCTCCCTGAACAGGACTGCATACTGCTTCACCACTGCAGTGGCTCTCCAGGTACTGCAGTACTCATCGGATTAGAATGTGAACCAGCCTTGTTATTTAACAGTTGTTCTATTTCCACGATTAGATCCTGATGCATTACTGGCAGCCTGTAACTGGTGCCCCCTGCCTGTGGTCAGTGCGCCAAGCACCCTGGAGTGTCTGGTTCCCTCTGCTCTGCTTCACTGTGCACTTCTTCTGCTGGGCTATCATCTGCACCATCCTCATGACGTTTGACTACCCAGAACTGTTGGGCATTAAACAGGTAAACTCATATTAGAAATAAAAATGGATTTTAAAACTCATTCACTGCCAGTCCAGGTAAAATGAATGTACTTTTTGGCTTCTATCCCCGTCAATGGCAGTGAATGAGATGAAGAACTGGACATTGAGATGAGTAAACTGTCCTGTGCCTTTTCTTACGTAGGTGTATTACCAGTGTTTGGGTATGGGGGACCCCCTATCCTACAAGTCATCCCAGGCCCAACGCTTCCTCTCTCACTTCCGCCATCCGGTGTGCCTGGAGCTTGGTGTTGTGCTGTGGCTGCTACCGGCTTTATCCCTTGACAGGCTGCTCCTGGCATTAACGATGTCAGTCTACCTGGCGCTGGCACACTCGCTGGACAAACAGGATTTAGCTTTCCTTTGCGACCATCTTAGCAGCAAGGTGCAGCTCTTTACGGAGCCGTACCGGGCAAAAGGCCCAAACCCCAGCTTGGACAGCAACCACAAGGACAAGTGAAAGTAATCATGCTGCTGTGAGCTGAAGCCAATTTAACACAAAACGTAAACACTGTCTTAGAACTGACTGGTCTTCTGGATTTGAAAGACTCTCTGTGACCTTTTTGCTCCTTCTTGGTGCATTTGTCAATTTGCAGTATCACAAAAGGAGGGTTCTATAATTATAATTATAAACCCCCCATAGAAACAAGAACCACTCTTTTTTTTAAGTATGGATTTTTGGATGATTGCATGGTTATTGGGTAATGGTGATGTAATTAATTTGTTGTATTTTTTTTAACATAGATTTATTTTTTATCTTTTTTTAATTGTTTATGAAACATTTTATATCAACATAAAATCAATACCTTGAATACTATTAATTTGATATTTTAGATTGGCAAACACAAATATTGGTATTATGAAAATAAATGTAATTTGGAGCCCAAAGATGTTTGAGTGAATACCGGAGAGCATGACTCGGTTAAGAATATGTTTTTCAAAAATTAATTGTACACTCCAGTGTTAATAGATATTTACAAGTGCCTTTTTTGGTGTCAGTCCTGATCCTGATTCTTCGTGCCAGTTACTCCTTCGGCTTCTGCCCCCTCTGGACCCCCTCCATCCTCGATCTCCTCCAATTAGAGGGAGGGATGAGACGTGTGTGTGCGTGTGTGTGTGTGTGTGTGGAGGTGGAAGGTTAGAGCCCGGGCAGACGGCCGTGCTCTTTAAACGCCTTTCTTAGGTCCCACAATATGGTGCTTGCCACTTAACTCTACTGATGGAATTGAACGTAATTATCGGATTAGTGTCCTGGTGCTTGGAACCAGAAAATATTTACTGTACTCCAGTGATGGTGCTGTGCTCTGGCACTCGGTTGGTTCTAAGTGGGACCTAAAAGTACGACTGATTATTTTATTTTTTTTCGTGAGATACTGCATATATGCATTTTTGGTTGGAGAAGCCATGATCTAGTGGAGCGCAAGGCAAAGTGGATTCAGCAATAGTAGGCCTAATACAAAGCAAGATTCTTGTAAGTATCGTTCAGATGTGACTTTTACAGAAATATGTTATATAAATTAAAAAAGGACATCTTTTATTTTAATGGTTTTACAATGGACTGTGCAACAATTAACAAAGATAATTAAGAACTATTTTGTTTTTGACACAAAGTGTTCATACTTAAGGTTGGGATTAGATTTCGTGGAGAAATATGCGTCAATTTACCAAGAGCTGTACAGATGAATTTCAATAGACGGTGCTCATTGAATAACACTGTGCAGTTCTACACAAATGTTAACTACTGTCAGCCGTTTTAAATGTGTAAACTAGAAGTAAGCATAATTATCATTGGATTGGCAGAATTTTTGATACGTGTATTACCTCTTAATAGATTAAGTGGTCATGACGATGTGATGGTGTACATTATTTACCATTATGATCATAACAAGTCTGCCTCACAGTTCTGACATTCAGTTGGCTTGCACGGGTCTTTTCTGGGTGTTTCAGCAATCTTCCACACACCGAAAACAATTTTCAATGGTCAGTGTGTGTGAATGTGATTGGAAATGAATAATGAAAAGAAATCTACTTAAAATAATATAAATAAATAATATATTGATGTACCATACTGCCAACATAAGCAATGTCAACTTTATGTGTGATTTAACTTGTACTTCCCCTTTCTTTACCCCAGTCACAGAGGCCAGGACCCAAATCCCGTGTAGGCCCAAAACCTGCCGCTTTTTTGTTATGTCTGTCTCCTCTCTTCCGGAATGGAAGCAACTCCTGTTGGAGAGAAAGAGGAGAGAGGAAGAGGAGCGGGGAAGGCGAGAAAAAGAAGAAGAGGAGAAGTTTGCCAACATGCCTGCCTGGAAGCGAGGGATCATTCAGCGGAGGAAGGCAAAACAGGAAATATTGGGGGACCAGGAGAAGGAGAGAGACATTGCTGTCCTGCCGGTGGATGCCCAACCTCCCTCGGATATACTAAGTGATACTGAGAACTCCACAACTGTCAGTCAGGGAAATGAACAATCACTCAGTCCAGATCCAAGCCAGTGGATGGATGGAGATCTTAAATCAACCAGTCAGGTCTCCATGGAAACCATCGTTCCGGTTCATGAAAACCCATTTATACGCACACAGAGTATGTGGAGGAAGGGGAAGGACGGGGATGTGGGGAACCAGGAGAGGGGCAATGATTCTGAGGTAAAGGAGCAGGAAAAGGACAAACTGCCCTCCAGGGGTCATGATGGGGACACCGGAAGAGGAAGGAATATTGAACAGAAAATTGAGAGATTTCGAGATTTGAGTGAAGGACGAGACAAAGAAAGGAGCAGAGACAGGAGTCAAGGGAAAGAGAATAACAGGGAGATATGGGAAAAGGGCACATGGAAAGAATCAGTGAAAGATGTACACAAGGAGAAAGAATTCCTGAAGGAGGAAAATGAAAGAGATCCGGCAAATTCATTTTCCCCCCTTGTCCCTTGTCTTCGAACCATTCGTGCAGACAATATCATCATTATTGAACAGAATCGCAGAGGCAGTGATGAGATTAGAACAAAATGGAGGGAGATGGAGGTGGAGCGCCCTGAGGAGGACTTGCAAGGAAAGAGGGGCATGAAGATGGACCTCCGAGAGATCCTGGCAGGGGGAGCGAGCGTGACCGAAATCCGAGCTTCTGATGTTCTAATCATAAAACCCACAGCGAGCATTGAGGAGCGGTCTTCAGGAGGAGGAGGAGGCAAAAACTCAGGGAGAGAGGATGGCGAGATATGCACCTTGGATGCAAAGAGGGAGCATTTAGCCCCGGAACTCAGAACCGAAACTTCCCGGATAAGGGAAAAAGATAACTCCAAAGAAAAAGAAAGACCATGCGGCCAGGCAACAATGATTAAGGATCACAGGATGAACAGCTTGGATGACAATGTCTTTTATGAAAGAGGTGGGAGAGTTAGCCAGCTGCTTTCTAAATTCGGAGAGCTTCGGAAACCTCCCTCCAGATCAAAAAGTTCAGATAACTTCCTTCGACCCGGTAGGAGGAAAAATTCAAGGGAAAACGATGAACAAACTGAGGGGATGACTTCCGATGGGAGAAATGTGCCACTCAAAGGTGTGCCAAAACGGTCATTCAGCTTCTCCGACAGGGTCGCCTGTGCTAAGGAAAACGGGTTGGATCCAGATGGGTACTTTGAAAGGAAACCACGTCAGAGGATACATTCAGACAGGAGTGGGGCAGGATTAGGGAAGGAAATACCAGCAAAGTGCAAAATGGTGTGTGTACGAGTTTTAGACAAAGACAACTTTGGTAAACATAAGGATGGTCTATTAAGAAATGAAGAGCAGAGTAATATAGAATCCAGAATCCAGAAAAGAAGTGATTCAGGGATGGGATTCCAAAACAGGACAGAAGTTAAGAAACTAGACCCCATTGAAAAGAGGACTTTAGGGATGGCAGGTAATGAAGATAAAGAAGGCTTCACAATGGCATCTATAAAAAGCACAGAGGGAATTTCATTCGCTAGAAGAATACCAATCAGGCAAGATGGAAAAGCAAGGACGGCTGAAAGAGAGGCAAGGAGACTCTCAGAGAAGGATTGTGACACGGGAAGATATTCTGAAAGACAACTTTTCGACAAAGCGGAGGCATTTGAGAAAATTGAGGCATTCCCCAGCTGTTGCGCTGCAGAGAGTTGCTATAGGCTTGAATCAGACCACAGAGAGTGCTCCAGTCTGCTCAGTACTGTAGCAGACAGAGGGACAGAGTGGGATGTTTTGTCCCATCACACCGAAGAGCTTATCAGCAAAATTGAAAAAATTGTAGACGCACCTGATTATAACAACGAGAAAGGTGAAAGATCTTACAAGATTGAGTTCAAGCAAGCAGCACATAATGAGACTGCTACTTATGAAGCAACCCCCAGATCTCCAAAGGTGATCCCTCCTTTGGGGAACCCTCCAGGTCCCCTAGAGATCCAGATCCCTAGGACTGTGTTTTATGTCGCAGAGGAGTTGGCAAGAAAGAAGACCACAGGTCAAAGCAAGGAAGGTAAAGACTATGAAGAAGGACAAGGAGTCGAGAGGAGGGATAGTTGGAGGATCGGCAAGCCCTTGAGCCGCATAGAGTCCCTGCGAGAGAAAATTAGACAAAAAGAGCAGGAGAGGCTAAGACAAAGGAGGGCGCTGGGCGTGAATGGGAGTGAAAATAAAATGATTTCTGACGCGCAGACAGAAGGGGACACCTGTGAGGAGAGTGGGACTGAAAAAGCCAAAGTGTGCGAAAACATAACTCCTCTGCAGAAGAGGATGATTGCAGCACAGAGCAGTGAAGCAGACACAGAGGTGCAGACATCCGGGTCTGTGTTTGACATCACGCAGGAAGTCGATGCGTTGAAAAACTGCCCTCAGCTTCCTGTTTCTGTTCTAGACTCACCCACTGTTGGTGAAGAGGAAGTAACTAGCGGCTTCGCCAATGCTCCCTCCGAAGATTGTGGTGAATGTCGTCAAATATCTGAGGATGAACATGACGCTTTGAAACATGTGGAAGAACAAGTGACACAACACAGGAGGCAACTCAGGAGCAGTGAAGGAGACCGAGAGGAAAAAGACAGCGAGGACCCTGAGAAGGAAGTTGAGGGATACACATCATCCATTGATCCTGCGCAACCTCCCTCCCCATCGCCCCCGAATCCCAACTCCCTCGCAGCAATGAGTCGGATCTACAATTTGGAGACAGTCGGTTCAAGGTCAGGCTTGTGTTTAAGAGAGAGGAATGTGGACGTTTCATCGGTACATCTCATTAAGGTGAAGCCCCTCATCGCGTCAGATGCTCAAAAGGCAGATGGTAAAGTATTCTCGGGACAAGATGCGTGTGGACTTAAGACAATACAACTTCAATTTGAGCAGCTTCATCTTAAAGAGCAGGAAGTGCTGCAGTCCCAACATGTTGCCTCAACATCAAACACTCCCTGTAAGGACAAAGAGGCAAAAGGACCCCAAAGCAAAGGATTCAGAAAGCATAAGCCTGAAGAGATAGTCAAAGAAACAGCAGAAACGAACCCCAAAGTCTGTCCCAGACGGGTTTTTTCTCCAACATCTCACCTCAAACAACCAAACCCAATTAATACCTCACACCTCAGGAGCCAATCCCCGGACAAATCTCTGAAGCCCTCCGACTGTGCACCAACTCCAGCCCCCTCGCCGTGTTCTCCATCGCCCACTGCCTCTCCAGCACCATCACCAACATTCTTCTCCATTCGCAGTGCCTCAGGGGCTCACGTGAAGAGAGGGGCCACCATTACGATCACCCCCAAAAAGTCCACAGGAACGGGAAGACCACCCGGACCCATAACGTCGTCCATACCAGCAGCATGCGCCAATTCCAAACTTCCCCAGCCGACCCAACCAACTCAGACGATCTCAACTGTGGCTGAGCCCACGAAGAAGAAATATCCAGCAGTAGAGGAAATTGAAGTGATTGGCGGATATCTAAACCTGGAGAAGTCATGTCTCGTTAGGAGCAAAGGGACTCCCAAAAAGGTAAGTGTGACGTACTTCATACTGTTAAAACAAAAAAAATCTTGAGGGGAACTGCGTTGTTCGCCAACATCTAATTGGTCATATCACAGATTAACAGATTTTATCCGTGGCCATCATCACGATGAACTTGAGACAGGGGGAAACCTCATTTTACGTCACCTGTCTCTTTTTGTTGAGTGGAATCTCCTTTCACTGGGAGAACATCCCTCTTGATTGAAAGGCCCAACCACAGAGACAGACTTAAGCTGTTTAAAGCCTTATCAAGCACGGCATCATGATTCTTAGCCATAAAACCCTCGCTGGGATCTGCGTTGCCACTTTGTTCTCTTTGTCATAGTGAACTGTGAACTTAGTAAATAACATGAATTGCCCAGGTAATGATTATATCGACGGATAATCTGTTTTTACACTTCTGTAGCTATATGCATACCTTCCACTATTATTACAGTAACTAATAACATTAACTGCAATATTAGTATTATAAAAATATGCTAATGCTAACTATTAATACTCTGTTTCATTTTGGAAGTAAGTTGCCCAACACTGATATTGAGAGAGTGAGCATTTTAAAGTGAGACGACATTGTCAGGCAAGAAGTCTCTTCCTCCCTCTTGCCTGCCAAGCAAATACTTGCTTCTCAAATTCTTTCGAGTCCATGCGAGGCAACACCGGTGTTTACGGCAATTGAGTGTTTTATGGTCTCACTGAAGTTAAAAGTTCAAAATGTTCCCCACTCGGTTTGTTGAATCACATTTAAACATGTGCATGTCTGAACAAAATGTGCTTTAATGCCTCGGTGTTCAGACTTCTTCCTCTTCTCCTTACACCAATGTTGCAGTTTAAGCTGACTCAGCTATTTTCCACAAATCTGTCTTTGGATATTTTTTACTATTCCAATGGATTCCTCGCATTGCACGCCCACCAGTTATGGGTGCCAGGCTGCCAGTTTTGTTTTCCACCAAAGGAATTACAGTAGGCGTACTCGAGTCAGTGAGTTGAAAGCGTCTTATGAGTTTAAAAATAAAGATGTTAACTGCTAAAATAGAAACTCGGCTAGCAAAGACTCAGTTCCTCATTTAAACTTAACTTCTCTTTACTATTTTACTGAACTGCAGAAACCTAGAAGCTCTTCAAATGTGGTCGGGGGGGGGGGGGTTCTATTACCCCAAGTAGTTTATAATGCACATGCAATATGATAAATATTATTATAAATTGTCCAAGGAAAGGCTGGTTGCTAGTTGTTAGCATGGCTCACAGTCAAGATATTCTGAGTCCAAATCGAGCCTACTCACACACCTACTTGCACATTCCAAAAACAAGCATGTTTGATTAATTGAAAATTTGAAGAAAAGAAATACATACCCGTATGTGTGGATATGGATGTGAATTAACTTTCACTTGTACTAGTGTCACAGGAATGTTTAAATGTCAGCGCGTGTAGGTATGTAAGCACAAGCATGTTTGAAGTGTTTGCGCGGGTATGGGAAGCTGGCTAATGAGCATTACAGTAAATTAAACTGTTAAGCAATCAGTCATTAAAGCCCAACTAGGCAGTGTGCCTTTGTTGTTGTTTGTTGTTCCTAGCACGAAGGGAGTTTGCAAACTTGGACGTTGGAACGGAGATATGAACACTCCCAGGTTAGGTTAGTTTAGCGCTAGCTAGCTGGTACAACAGAACATAAATGGGTTTAAAACATTACAAAGAGCAAAACATTTTAGACACCATGTTAGACATATGATGTTGGTACACTGATATATTTTCAAAATAATTTTTACTAAGCAAAGGTACAGTAACTATTTTGTGCTAGCTAGCTTGGCTTGTATAGGAAATGGATGGACTTGATGTTGTTTTTTTTCGTTTTTTTTAAACCAACATACAATTCTCTGTTCGCAAATGTCAATCTCTTTAGCTGGTGATAGTAAAGCGACTGTAAGTTGTGACTGGCTCTAACATGCCTGTTGGGCTTTGTATACTTTGACTCAGGCTTAACCCCTCTGAACTATGCCGTCAAGTCACAGCGGGGTGTGACGGGTTTGCCTTCTCTGATTCTTTTTCTTCTCTTCATGCTTCTTATATCATCGTTTTAAATAATTGTCTTTATTTGTCCAAATTTTAAAATAAAAATAACCTTTGCGGGTGTCTGTTCGCCGACTCCAAAGACTGTCCAGTTCTAACACTGACCTGACTCTTTCCGTCACCAGTCTCTGCTGATTTAGCCAGGGGTTAATAAGGTTGAGGGTGCTGGGATAAGCTTTCTTTGCCTCACTATGATTCGCCCAGCCAGGCTTATGCACGGCTATTATCTACAGGCCCCTGCAGACAGTCTCAGGGGAAGATGGAAAGGTAACTCGGGTCGCGTGTATTGTCTACCTTGCTGAATCCACCTTGTGTCGACGCGTCCCCTATTTTTTGGGGGGGTTGGGATATATTTGTATTTTCTGTATTTAGAGTACTACTCTGACATTTCAGCAATCAAGCTGCTTGAAAAAAAATCATTCAGAATAAAGGCAAAACAAAATTTCTATATCTTTGCATGGCTTACTCAGACCAGTGACGATAGTCGTATAAAATATTCAAGAAACTACTCTGAGCGCTCCTTTGCGCACAGTTTCAGTTAACATCAAATTGATGGTGTGTAAACATTCCCCACCCTGCTCAACTCTGCCAATCCTATACCGTCTTGGGATAAATGTCATTTATTTATTATTTATTATATTTGGTTTAACCTAGAATCCTTTTTTTGTATTGCAGTTTTACCTCATTTACATGACTTGTTACATGGTGTTGAATTTCTGTTTCTCTTTCAATGCTTGATGCCCTCAGGATTTTATTTCGTCATTTGAATTACAGAGAGGTCATGAATTATGTGAGGCACGCAAGTAGTTGCTTGTAGGTCTGTCTGTTGAGTTGTCAAAGAGCAACGAGACTGCCGTTAAATGTGAAGGACAGCAATAGAAGAAAAAATATGAACAGCTTAAAAAAAAAAAGATAAAAAAAATTGCAACAATATTGTACCAAAGCAATACTAGGAGAGTCAACAATGTCGTATGAAACAATGCTTTGACCTGATCCCAAAAACAGCAACCATGTGATTTTTTTTTTTTTTTTGTGAAAATGTATTCAGATCCCTTGTGTTAATGTTTTTTTTTTCAAGTAAGATTGCATTTCTATTATTTCAACCTCTTGTCCCTTTCACTGTCAACAGGGGAAGGTGTGTTTCGATGAGGACCGACTCGAGCAAGTGTGCGAGTATCCTTCCGAGACCTCCATGATGGTCTCCACCGCTTACCCCCATGAAACGGGGAGGGCCGAGACGCCGCAGGGAGAAGACCCGCAGGAGGAGGAAGGGGAAGCGGACGGAGATGTCGTATCCAAGAGCCAAAGGAATTTGGGGACTGCATTGGGACGGGGTCTAAGAGTGGGTCAGTGTCACCCCATTCTCAAAAAACAGAATGTGTAATCACAAATGGCTTAAGTGATTTCCAAAAAAATGTTCAAACTAGACCTATTTGTTTCTTAATACATTACGTTCGAAGATAATTGCATAAAATGTGCAATGACTGAGAATTCTGTAGTACTGAATATTGGTGATAAAAGCATTCTTGGTTTTTTGGGGGGCGTGGCTAAAGCTGGGCCCAGTGACACACTTGGGGTCTCTGTAGGATTCCCTTAAAATAACTTGAGAATCTGTATTCGCAATTTGGCATCAGTGGTTAACAATCCCAATTGTGATGTGCTGCTATTTTGCTAAGCCTACACCCCGAAAAAAATCTGCCCTTCCTATAATCCGCTTGTGCGGCCACTTTAGAGTGCCTCGTTGTCGGCAGTGAGTGTGCGCATGTCACTGAGAGAACGGCTGAAGAGTCAGGAGGCGGTCACATTAATGCAACCTCTGTTCATAAAAATGAAAAGTGCTTTTTAATTAAGTAAAACACAATTCCGGAACTCATGTTGTTTTCCCTCCCATCTCTACCCTCTTATTTTTTCCAGATGAGTCGTGCCCTCGGTAGACGCCACTCACCTCGCCAAAATACCCGAGCGATGCAATCAGGTTTTTCCGAGATTTTTGAATGTTCCATTAGATGTGTTGAAATGAGTCATGATGTGCAGCTTGATTCCTGCTGTTGATAGAAGCAGTTAATTGTTTATATTTAGCTTTATTTTTCCGGGGAGAAATGTCAATGTGAATGTATGGCATATAATGTCAAAGTTTTTGTTCTCTAGCTTTTTTCGGTGCTCTGTGGCAAAAGATCACTTGTCTATGCAATTAATGAAGATTTTTATTCTGTAGTTAATGTATTTGATAGGATTTGAATTTCTGGTATCAAGTCAGTCAATCAGTGATGTTTATCTCAACTGAGTGCCTTGTGAACGCTTTATATTCTGAACCCACACAGATGGTATGTAAATCAGTTGATGATTTTATTTGTATGTATTCTTTAAAGAAAAAAATTGTGACTGTTATTTTAATATTTTTGTCATGTGAAGGTGGCAAAAACTCATACTGGACAAGACAACAGATTTGCATTAACATTTTACAACTGCTGTCAAGAGTATTGGCGGTGTATTATTTACACGTACATGATTGAGTACTTTTTGTTTGATTTGGTTGATTGGTCTGTACAGAAATGCCACAAATTATTTTTATTTTTGAAATGGATTGCTTGAAAAAATGTAATAAATGTTTAAAACCTTTTTTGTGTCTATGTTGGTACTTATACAAGCATGCACGTCAGTGCATATGTTTATGTGTATATACTGAGTTGTTTGTTCTTTTTTATGTGTCGCAATTATGTTCGACTGAAATGTTCTACTCTCCACGCATTATTTATTAAGAGGTCAAATAAGTCACTTAAATACCCACTGAAGGCCCAAGTACTGAAACTGACCTCCAACCATATGAGCACTATTTTCTGTCAGATGATAAAGCAAGTTTGTTGTGTTATTTAATGCATTGAATGTTTTGTGGTTTTATATTTATTTTTTCAGGTGAAAACGAAATTCTGCACCTCAAGGTGCAATCTTCAATAAAACTGAAAAATACTAAATATACCTGTACTTCCAAAATATTTGCCGCCTTTCCTCCCAAAGCTATGAGAATTAGGAACACATTTTTTTATAAGATATAATATAATATAAAAACTAATAAATTAGTTGAATCAGTAATTCCATTTTACTAATCTGTTTTAATACAGCTGCAGTGTAAAAATGTACACTTTGCTCTGTGGAAATGTTGGCGTCATTGTTTTGATCCTCCTTCTTCCGGTGAAAGAGCGACATACCACGGCGGTATGCGGTACTGCATCTAGTTTTCATATCTCCGTTTACGGAAACTACTTTTGACGTCAACACGTGTGCAGGCTTGTCCTGAGCGTTCACTTCAGTACGTGAGGCGTTGCATGCACACTCCTTCCGAAATAACAACAACGACGTCGAGGGGGTAGGTCCGGTGTTGTTCTTTCTCTCTGCGTTCACAACTGGACTCTACTTGATCGATGAAGATTCTTTTGCACATCCACGATGGAGCACGGCTCACTTTTTATCATCTGAACCCTCAACGACTGTGCTAAAGGGTGGGAGTTCAGTAGGCCGAGGACTTTTTACGTTTTAGTTCTTGTGCTGAACACGTCTGACAGATGCAAAGGCGACAGCGGGCTTGAATGCAAGAAAAATGATTTCCAGCAAAATCCAACCGGGATCGTGCAGACTATGGCTCACGCGTGTAAGTATTTGGATATACGTGGGCGTGCGTGCGCGCGCGTGTGCGTTTAAGTAAGTCTCCGGTCTTTAATTAACTGTGTTGGGCAAACTTTTTTTGCTGCGGGGCGACGTTTGTTTTTAAACGAACAAATGCTTCGGATCGTTGTTAAACGCCGTGTATATGTAAAATTGTTAATCTTACGATTTTCAAATGACTATAAAGCAATTATTCAATAAGAGGCATGGATAAAAAATAGATAAATAAAATAGCAGGCATTTTTTATTTTAATCAGAAAATATATTTTATTCGATCATTGTATTTTTTGCTAATCAATTATTAAATACAAAAATATTTCAAATAATAAAATTAAACTGGCATTTAATAAAATAAACAAATAATAAAATAAATATAACATGAATAAAATTAAATTGCCCAATTTTAAATGCGAAATTACATAATGCTGCAAATAGATGCAAGAGGACTGTAGTTTGATTGGAATTCAGCAAAACTACCGCACATTAAAGTTGTGATTGGAGGTTCTTTTGTTTTTGTTACGTTAATGGTCAATTTAGCTGAATAGTAAAAGTCTGTAGTCCAGAACATACAATAAAAATAAAATCCTATATTGGTGTACACATCTAACACAAACCCATTAAATATGAAAAAATGGAACACAAGCTCATAAAATATACAGAAATATAAAACCCCAACTAATAAAATGACAATCTAAAGTTCATTATTACCGCCATAAAGTGCCTGTAAAACAATTAAAATTACTTTGACTCACTTGTGTGTGGGGAAAAAAAAACAACAATAAAACTTCTCCCTTTTCTTTCAGGTGACATCCAGGCAGGAGCTGAGCATGTCCACCTTCGTACCCCCGCAGCCGGTGCCTCCCCTGAGTCAGACCCTGCAGGCCTACATGAGAGGCCTGGAGCCCCTCATACCTCCCGAGGAGCTTACCCACACCCGCAAGGTGATGCGGGAGTTCGCCAAGCGTGGTGGTCTCGGTGCGGTGCTTCAGAAGGGCCTGGAAAGGAGGGCCAGAAAGACAGACAACTGGGTGTGTGTTTGGGCTTTAGCTCACCGGGGAACATGACACGTGCTGCACATTTACAACAGCAAAAATGACAAGGAGTAAAGTTTGGAACGTCAGTGTGTAAATACCAAATGAGCCAATAGTTTAGCCTTGCTTCTATTTTTTTCTTCTTTCGTATGTTTTGCCAGTCTAAATGCGTATTGCACTATGCTGCCTCTCACAGGTCAATACAGGAGCTGCATTAAATGTTTAGAATCTAAAGTAAGACAGTTCATATGGTTCTTCTCGATAAGGTGCTCACCGCAATCGTGATTGTGTTTCTGTTCCCCGTAGATCACCGACTGGTGGGTGCAGTGGGCCTACTTGGAAAGTCGATTGCCGCTGCCTGTGCACTCCAACCCGGCAATCTCTCTCCCCAGGCGAGATTACAACGGCTGGAGGAGCCAATTGTTGTGAGTAAACACGAACTGCAATCCTCTGGCTAGCGAACGTCATGGCCAGTTATATGTTCCTCGGCGGTGTTCATGAAACTCATTTTTTGTATTGTTTTGTTGACTTATCAGAAATTATGTTTCCTTTCAGGTTTGCTTCCAAGCTGATTGTAGCAGTACTTGAATTTAAAGCCAAACTTGACGCGTAAGTCCGAAATGCTGCCGCCATGAAATTAGCAAATAATACCGCGTCATTTATTTGGAATGTTTGTTGTGGTTCTATTTTTTTCATATTTCTTAGTGGACTGTCACTGAACTCCGCTCAGGCTGCGGTAATCCTCTAATAACCTCGTAATCTGTCACATTGCTATTTGTGTGCGTTGACCTTCAGCCCTGCTGGCATGGCCTTGTATTCCTTCGCTGTCTGAAGTTAATCTGTCTAAATATACACGCCCACGTTCATTTGCAATAGTATCGGTGCCACAAACACTTCGTTTTAACAAGCTCTGTGGAATATGAGCTCTTTGTTTGTGAAAACGAGTCATTTGCGGACATGTTGCCTTATTCTGCCCCCCACCTCTCTTTTTGTGTGGCGCGTATTGATTTGCATAATATTTCATAAATGTTGAATTATGCCATCTTGAAGCAATTAGAATAAAATGGAGTGCACTATTTCGCTGCAACCAGCCCAAGGCCTCAAGTAATTTGTGGGCTCAAGAATAACATGACATCAGCTATGGAAAGTTGATCTTACATCCCCTACGTATGCTATGGAAACTCATCAGAGTAGCAATATTTTTATTTGGCAGACAGATAACATAATTTGTGTTGAAAAAAAAAGGGATAATACAATTATATATATATATATATATATATATATATATATATATATATATATAATTTTTTATTTTATATATATATATTATTTTTTATTTTATATATATATAATTTTTTATTTTATATATATATTATTTTTTATTTTATATATATATATTTTTTTATTTTATATATATTATTTTTTATTTTATATATATATATTATTTTTTATTTTATATATATATATTATTTTTTATTTTATATATATATATTATTTTTTATTATATATATATATATTATTTTTTATTTTATATATATATATATTATTTTTTATATTATATATATATATATATTATTTTTTATTTTATATATATATATATTATTTTTTATTTTATTATATATATATATATATATATATAATTAGAGTGATAATTTGCAACATTTTCTAAAAAATATATTATGATATGATTTAAAATATTGTATTCATCATATTAACTCAGTGATTAAACTGCTTTTTGCGTCTGTGTCAGCGGCCGGCTGCCATTGGAGTACATGCGAGGCAGGCCTCTGTGCATGGAACTCTATCCGCTGCTCTTCTCTTCGTGTCGCATCCCGGGGCCCAAACACGATTACGTCGCTCACTATGGGAGCTCCCGACGATCACCGACGCACATCACTGTGGTCAGGAATTATCAGGTCAGCAAATTTGAATCTTGATCTATTTGCTACAAAAATAGTGCGTTGGCACCATAGGAACAGATAAGCTTTGTGAGCTGTACACATAATCGCCACATTGATTAGAATATATTGGCCTACTTGTTTTATAGTAAAAATATTGAAAAGTCTTTTTATGAGCCAAGCTGAAACTCTCGTCTGCTGATTGTAGTTTTTCCAGCTGGAGGTGTACAACAGCGACGGTTCCCGTTTGACAGAGAGCCAGATTCACGGGCAGCTGCTGAGGATCAGGTCTCAATCCTGGAAGACGGACAAGGAGCCGATGGGCATCCTGACCAGCGACCATCGCCACACTTGGGGCCAGGCCTACAACCGCCTGCTGAGAGGTAGAAAATATGACTGGAAAGTTTTCTTGCTGCTTTTTTTTATTTGTAGTTTTTTTGAATCAGTTATCAATATGCAATACAAACTGTCGTGAAAATTTTGTTTTTATTATTTGCATCTTTGTCCTCCGCGTCTTTTTATATTCTTGTCTTCCAGATAAACTTAACCGGGAGTCAGTGCAGGCGATTGAGAGGGGACTTTTTTCACTCTGTCTGGATTCTCCAGTTATGAGGATATCAGATGAAAGGTATGTCCATGTGCACACATCAACTTATACATAAGCTAAATGGTAGATCGCTGGCTGGACTCCCAGTTTCCCTCACAAGAAACCGAACCCTCAGATGCTTATGCTGCATCGTCAGTTTGTGTTTATGTCACTATCACGGCAACATGCAGTGTGCCATTATTAAAAAAAAACTTGTAAAAGCACTTTAAATAATTTTTGGAAGGAATATACTTTCAAGAAGCTTCAATTCTGATTGACAGATATGCTTGCCGCAAAGCAGCCCAGGTCCTGCACGGAGGCGGGACCTTCTCCAACAGCGGTAATCGTTGGTTTGACAAAACGCTACAGGTGAGTGACCATGCTGCTCACAGTCGACAAAGACTGAAGGTGATCTTGAAATCACAGCTGGGTTGATGGTTTTGCGTGTTTGGACAGTTTGTAATCGGCGAGGACGGCTCCTGGGGCCTTTTGTATGAACAAGCCACAGCTGAAGGCCCGCCCATAGCAACTCTGCTGGATTATATCATGCGCTCCTGGTAATAACATCAACATTTTTTTGTCAGCTTCCGCACCACGTTCAATCATATCTTATTGTATATTATGTGTTGTTCCGATACCGATACCGGTATCGGTATCGGTAACTGCACCGATACCGGTATCGGTAACTGCACCGATACCGGTATCGGTAACTGCACCGATACCGGTATCGGTAACTGCACCGATACCGGTATCGGTAACTGCAACGATACTGCCTTAAAACCTGGTATCGGGATCGGGGAATCCCAACCTGTATGGGCCCGATACTGGCTATCGATATGGGTATCAAGCTTCGAACGCAGCAAATGCATTTTCATATACACAATCACACATAAACATGCTTCAAATTTCAATCAAATATAATCTTATGACCCAGTGTACATGAAAAAGAAAACCATAACTGATATAAAGTGATCAGAGCATGTGTGTTGTGATGGTATTAGGTGGTCTTGTTGATGATTTGACAGCCTTTGTGCACATGGTGAATGAATAATTTTACATCCAAGTGAGTGCAATTCTTTAGAATTACAAAAAAAATTGAGCTGATAATTAGATTTTTCAATAGTATCGGTATCGGTCGATACTGCACGGCCAGTTAGTGGTATCGGGACCCAAAAAGTGGTATCGGAACAACACTAATTATGTGTGTATGTATAGTATATGTAAATTTACTTTGGTGTATTTTTTTTAACTGCAGTGAGAATCCGGACCCAAAGAGAGCACCACTGGTCCCTCTTCCAATGCCCAAGAAGCTTTACTTCCATATAGACAGAGAAATCAAGCGTGACATTGAGAATGCCAAGCAGAACCTTGATATGTAAGTTGCATAACTTGGTTAACAATTTGAAGTGTTTGCAGGCTGCTCGTGCTGAGTAAAAAAAAAAAATAAAACGAACAAAAGAATTATCTCGCTGCGCCACGTCAACCAGATCTTTTGTTTTCACTTTTAAATCCAACAGCGCAGAAATGACGGCTGTAAGAATTTAGACGTCAGACTATTTGCTCACTTTATGCATTTAATTTTTGCTGATTTTTCGTCCTTGCTAGGCCTTTCTTTAATTAATTATTATTTTATTTTTTTTGCCTTGCTATGTGACAGACTCACCGTACAGCAAAAATCCAGCCAATGAAAACACAATGAACACGTCATAGAAATAAATTTTCCAAATGTCGTTCCAGACTAATCAATGACCTGGATGTGAATGTGTTCAACTTTACCAAGTTTGGCAAAGACCTTCCCAAGCGGCACAAACTGAGTCCCAATTCCTTCATCCAGGTGGCACTGCAGCTGGCCTACTACGGGTAAAGAAATAGATTTTTTTATTTGACAATATTTATTTATTTATAATAATTGTTAAATTGATCCTTAATAGCAAGTGGATCTGATTAGGTTGTACTCGTTTATCTTATGAAAATGTCACGAGCCACGTGAGTGGCCTCGTCGCCTTGTCCCGCTTCTTGCTCTATGCCAGTTAAATCACTGGCAAGAAAATGTTGAAAAACCAAAGAAAAAATTAATATTTGTCTCGCATTTGTGTCGCTAGAGTTCACGGCGACGTGTGCGCCACCTGCGACATCGCCTCTCAGAGGATGTTTCGTAAAGGAAGGACCGATTACATCCGCTCGCCTTCAAGCCAGATGCTTAAATTCATCCTTGCCTTCGTCGATCCGGCCGTGTCGGTGAGCAATTTTATTTCAAAGGTGTTGCTTGTATTATGATGAGGAAATTGTTGCTTAATTTCTCTCGCGCTGCAGCGGGAAGCCAAGCTCCAACTGTTGACGGAAGCCATTGAAGCCTACTCCGCTCTGACTGACCAGGTAACCAAACTCGTAAAAATGTTTAGGATTATTCTAATACAGTGTTGAGCTGACTTATGAGTCCCGTACCTTATGAGGTTGCGAGCAATTAAGTTAGTGTAACGCCACATTCGCAGAGTCATCGAATGAGGCAAACAGGCAATTCCAAAATGAGAACACTCACAAGGAGTTGCTGTAGACCAACAATGAAGCCCAGCGGCCATCTTGGCCACGGCGGGAATTTATGTGTCAAACCAAATTTGCCGAGCCGTACTCTGTGCAGGTACTTAACGGACACGGCATAGATCGACACCTGCTGGGGCTCAAACTGCAGGCCATCGAAGAGGGACTGAGCGTTCCCAAAATCTTCATGGATACTGCCTATGGTTTGGCGACTCATTGGAAACTCCGAACTGGGCAGGTGCGGACATGTTTGTTGAAGTGTGCAAATTGTTGCTGAAGGATTTTTTAAATGTATTTTATTGATCTTATTTTGTGGAGTAATTGTGAATGTGATGCGCAACCAGTTACACTTTTCCACAACAGGATTTTAAATCAGTAAGACTTCCCTTTTTAAAATGATGCAATTCACATTTGTCTCAAAGCTGCTAGAAAGATTTGAATGTCATCTCACTCCCCTCCTCGCATCTGTGTCCAAAGAAATGCACATGCACCGTGGGGCATTGCTAGCGAGACTTATCCATGATGGAATATTGCCAAAAATGAAATGTTACCGGTTTGATATTGTTTGTTTTTGGAATGTGCGTCAGTGATTGCAGCTCTATGCAGCCGTCCATATCCCTTAACGTGAAGTAGAGCAATTTCCACTTCCTTCTTTTTAATGTTTGCTACTAACCGGAGTTAGGCCTTTTGTCTCGCCAGTATTGAATTGGTTGGTTTACGAGAATTAAAAAAAAAAAAAAAAAAATCCATGAAAATTTGAATAATATAAATATTGCCGCCATTTTAAATACGCAGTTTTGTCTTTTCCCCTTTAGGTGCCCGCAAACACAGACAGCGTGATGTGTTTTGGTCCCCTGGTTCCTGACGGTTACGCCATATGTTACAACCCACAATCTGACCACGTCCACTTTTCTATTACTGCCTTCAACTGCTGCGAGGAGACAAATGCAGAAACGCTGGGCGTCGCCGTGAGGGACACTCTGTGCCAATTGCACGAGCTACTGGAGCCTACTATGTAGCGCTGCGGTAGACTTAAGAGCTTTCCAGTTTTCACTCCTCTGTTTTCGTTAAGCACATTTACAGTTTATGAAGGGCTATTTCTTGTATTCTATTTCTCAATTTCTATTTCTGTATTCTTCTTCTTTTTTTTTTTGCATTGGTCATTCACAAGTGCACACATTTCACTTGTGTGAAACGAAATCACATTAACACTTCAGCATTAACCACAGTCAAAGCGTTTGTATATACTGCATGATTCACTGTTACACCGTCAATTAAGATTTGTAGGTTACTTGGTGTGGTTCTGAAGGTCCAAAATGTGTAAAAGGAATGTGGATGGTAACCAATGGTGCTTTTGCTTGAATTTAATTGTTGTTGTGGCTCAATTTATTGGGCATGTTTGCGAACAAATTGCTGGTTAGGTGAATAAAGCTTATGTTATTGCTCACTAATGAGGTGGTCGTTCAAGAATCACAGCTGCCTGAATAAGCTGCTGAGGACATGAGTCTCCATTGAAGGTCCCAAATTAATGGCCCGTCATTTTATTCTACAGAATAGATTGCTAAAATAATAAAAATAATTAAATCAAGTAAATTCTTTATTTCTCAAAAAATAAAAGCAAAAAGGCATCTTTGCAAAAGGGATAACGGTGACAACTGTATTTGTATCTGTTGATTGACAAACAGTCTAAACTATTTCTAATGATTCAATCAGTAAAACAAAAGTTATAGTCTGAAACATTCCAATGTTTTGCGTGTTTAGACTATTTTGGAGAAGCTGTTTGTGTTAAAAAATTACATTTCGTGTACTTCGATATGGGGGACAAAAAAGTGCCAAAAGTAAATAAATACACGATGAATACTCATCAAACTCGCCCATCAAAGTTTGGTGGGCAGGTCCTAACACCTGATTGGTTGGGCTGCTCTTCTATGGATGGATTGAGTTTAAACACGTGGGGTTAGTCATCTGTTCCGGTTTCAAACAGGAAGTGACGTATATCCGTAACGTGACGTTTGAATTTAGACCGGAACAAATAAACAACACTTCGTGCTGGCTGGGCTGCAAGTCTCCGTTGTTGTTTACCTTCGAGTCGTCGAACGGGAACTACAAAAAGGGATTTTAATGATTTATTACTGAAATACGCGACTATGTGGGAGTCCCGTCGTATTTATCAGGGCTGTTGCATCCGGGGATGGGGCAAATTGTAACTTTTTTTTAATTATTTAGTAGCTCACATTTGTAATAGCGCGCGGTTTTATCTCGACTATTTACTGATATTATGAAGGGATTTGCAATTGTCTCGATAATCCGCAGAAGGGAGAGCAGCAGCCGGGCATCCAGTCTCCTGTGGCCGCTGCTCGGTGCATGTCTTTGGGCTGCCGCAGTCGCCTACAAGCCGGTGATCATCGTGCACGGCTTGTTCGACAGCTCGGGAGATTTTAAGAACCTCCAGCGCTTCATCAACGAGGTGGGTTCTCAAGATGGATTGATCGGTGGTGATTTCATTTATTCTGATTGGGAGACAGTGTTTGCAAATCACAGTCTTGATGGGATCAATCAAGTACTCAGATTCTCTTAAGCAGAGGAACCATCACTGTTAAAACCTGCATGCAAAGTTAATGTGCAAGTTGGTCACCAACTAATGGATTATCAAATTATTCGATATTTTTATATGATAGGTGGTCCTCGCGAAAAGCAGACAGATTATATTTGTGTTGAAGCAAAGTAAAACGTTTGCAAATGTGCTGTTATTAAACGATGATAAACGTTTTAACATATTTTCTGACAGGTTTGGTGCCATAACAGTAACTGAATCATTTTTAATTTATTTTTGTGCATTTACTGCACTGCCTATTTGAAATATTGTCCAATTAAATCTTGGTTTTTTTTTTAATCGGCAAAATAATCACTTATTTAAAATAATTGTTACTTGTTTTTTTTTAATTTTTTTATTTTTGTATTTTTTTATAATAACACACTATCCTTTCCTCTTTTTTTCAGTCTCATCCTGGTACAAATGTGACCGTGATTGACTTGTTTGACCGAAGTTCCAGCCTGCAGCCCATGTGGAAGCAGGTGGAGGGTTTCAAGGCAGTCATCTATCCTATCATGCAAAATTCTGCTGAGGGAGTCCATTTTATCTGCTACTCTCAAGGTGTGTGTGTGTGTGTGCAGTATCTGCACGTGTGGGCGAGTCACACACATGCAGTTTATTTAAGATTATAAAAGCAGTCTTGGCATGTTCTGCAGTTACGGTACTATTATTGCAAAAGCTGACCTTTGACTGCTCTGTTCACTCTTAAGTGTTAATTTACACATTGGCTGCTGGTAAGAAAAGCAAGCATTTGTTTCAGTTTAGCCACAGGCTGGAATTTCTCATGAAGCATTCTTCATTTGAGTCCATATTGACATTTTCTAAAAAGGAAGCTTATCAGTAGCACTTTTGTTCCTTTTTTTCCTTATGATGTAATGATAATGCAGTAAAGTAAAAGCAGCTTGTGTTAGGATGATAATCTTTTTTTTTCTGTGATTCACATGTATTTATTTTGTTGTGTTGTCAGCTGCAACCATTTATAAAGTACAGTGGTCAGACACATTATATTCACAGGCACATATTTTTTTTATCTTCTGCAAAAAAAAAAAAACTAAATTGTTACTGCTGCTTATTTAACAAAATATGTTATTTTTTGTCACGCTTCATTCTTAAATCAATAGTTACTTTTAATTATACATAGTTTTTCTATTTGCTATTTCATTATAATTATATTAATTGGTCAACAATTTTTTTTCCACTTTTCTGTTTTCTCACCCTTGTGAGCTAAAGTTAAAATTTAAGAGTTCTATTTTGAAACCCAGATTGATACTGTTTTTGTGTGTCTTCCATTCCTTAAAAGTTTGTCACAAGCTTGAGGGAGCAATATTGTTGATGTTGTTCCAGGTGGATTGATTTGCAGGGGAATCTTGTCCACTTTACCGGACCACAACGTGCACTCGTTCGTCTCGCTGTCGTCGCCTCAGGCAGGACAATACGGCGGTAAGTTCATTTTTTAGAAGCTCAAAGCACATGGTCAACAACCAGTTGCGACTCCAACTCATCAATCAATATGACATTCTGCTTTTTGTTTTTGTCAGACACCGACTACTTGAAGTACCTGTTTCCACAGTTTGTAAAGTCCAACTTGTACCATCTCTGTTATACGGCCATCGGACAAAGGGTGTCTATCTGCAACTATTGGAATGGTGCGACTCAAACAATAACTTTTTCTATTTAAGTGAACAATTAATTCACTTCAAATAGACATTGCAATGCATAGTCGTAGAATACAATTTTCAAACCGTTAAGGCTGCAATGTGAGAAAAAAAACTACGATACTAGATTTTGGTCGGTTGGTTATTTTTGTATAGCAAATTCATTTATTGCCTTGAAAAAAATAATTGCATATTAATATCAAGTAAAAAAAAAAAAATCCTTTTCAAAATGATCCAGCCCTGCTTTCGAGTGACCGTTTGAACGTGATAGATAGTTTCTTTTTTTTTTTTTTTTTTCTTTCTTTCCTTCAGACCCCCACCACAGGGACATGTACACCAACAGAAGTGATTATCTGGCCCTGCTCAACAGCGACAGACCCAATCCAAATTCAACAGGTCAGCAAATTCCTCTTGCTTTAATTCATCCCGGCGCTCGGTACGTGGACATCGGATTGCCCGCGAGTGATTTTGACCATGTGACACACATCAATACTACAAGATTCATGTATGATATATCTAGTTAAAAAAAAAAAAGTAAAAGTCTTTTCCGTCTGTCAGAATGGAAGAAGAACTTCTTGAGACTCAACAAGCTGGTGCTAGTCGGAGGACCAGACGATGGAGTCATCACTCCCTGGCAGTCGAGGTGACTTTTCCAAACATGACTTCTGCTTTAAATGCCCAAGAGGGTTTCCCCTTTGCATGTGGAGCAACAGCTGACACTCATGTGACGCTCACACACACACACATTCTTTGTTACGCTTGTGTGTTTTAGTCAGTTTGGCTTCTTCGACGATAATGAGACTGTTGTTGAGATGCACCGACAAGGCGTGAGTACCCATGTTTTTTATATGATTTGAGGAGCCATTATTACTTAAAGGGGAAGTCAACCCCCTAGAAAATCTTTACAAAAAATATGTTCTATGCAGTCCCACGAGTCCAAACACGGCATTCTGGTTATTATTTCGTTTGTGGAATATAAGTTAAGCAGTAAAATCCACCCGTTTTTGTCCATCTCAGGTGGCGGCCATTTTGTCACTTACTGTTACTCAGGTAACAACCAATCAGTTTTAGAAAACAGGTGAGCCGCGATTGGTCGTTACTTGAGCCCTGAATATCTGCGATGTCATTAGTGACAAAATGGCCGCCCCTATGAGATGGCTAAAACAAGTGGATTTTGCTGCTAATCTCATATTCCACAAACACAATATTAATTAGAATGCCATGTTTAGACTGGTGAAGGTGCATTGAACATATTATAGAAAATTATTATTTGGGGTTGACTTCCCCTTTAGATTTGCTGCTGTAATAAACAATTATGTAAAAAAACACTGAAAAAATATAACCATTACTTCTGATTATTACTTTTCATATTTTACTTTTTATATACATTCTATTTGTTGGATTGTGTACACCTTTGCATGAAACTAAAATAGTTGTTGTATAATTATTTAGTCGTGAGTGATTAATCTAGCGAGAAGGAACTTGAGGAAAGCAGAAAAAGTGAAACTGTTATTTTCTTGAATGCAGGTCTACTTAAAGGATATCTTTGGTCTGAAGACGCTGGCGGCTCGTGGCGATCTGATCTTGTGTTCTGTTCCTTACGTCCAACATGTCTGGTGGCACTCGAATGAGACTGTATTTCACACTTGCATGGAGAAGTGGCTGGTTTAGAAGCAACACGTCAACATTTTTATATAATTCGCTTTGTACGGTTTTACAGACGGTCCTCGGCTTACAACGGAGTACCGTTCCTACGACGGCAACGCAATCCAAACGTATGTAAATTGGTCTGTCACTAAACATTGCGAAGGCTGTCCTGCTGTCAAACTTGCTGTCGATATTTGTATGAAAAATTATACGATGTAATGATGCAGTTACAACAGTAAGCACAGGTGTAACTGCATGACAGCGTATTCTCGCGCTGCAGTGCAAACTGGTGCCGTTTTTAACCTCATTATGACATTGGTAGCTTACCGTCATAAACCAAGGCCCCTTCCTATTATTTTGATGTAATAATATGTACTACTTTTAATTTTATTTTATTTTATTTTATTTTATTTTAAACTAACAACTGACAGTTGCTGTAAAATTGCAAAAGCATAGGTTTACCAGCATTTAAGCTATTCCTTAGTACCATCATTTATTTGCATGCAACTCCAGAAAGAATTGTTGAGTACGTTCATTTATCTGGAAGAGCATTATTTGCATGCGTGTGTTGCAATTCTTGGTTTCACACTTGTACATCAAAGTGACACAGCAGTACCTAGACGACGTTCTGTCTTGTGTCACCGCCTTACTCATGTTTAATGCACTGCATTGTTGTGGTTTTCTCGTTTTGTTTTCTCGTTATTGACGATAGCTATATCGTGAGTACCAGTTTTAGTTTTAGTACATGATGCCTTAAAAATCCCCCCTCATGCCTCAGTGTTATGTCCCGAACCACCGCAAGTGACCTTCCTTCATCACTGTTAACGTGTCACTTTTTACCTTCGCCTAATGAGGTTAGTCATTTAAGCAACCTTTGATTGTATGTCCACCTTGGAAGGGATTTGATTCTCTTAAAGTGTTCTGTGCTATTTCAGATATGGGTAATATGATTATCATAGGAACTATCATGAGTGAACCGAAGGGGCTTCTATTAAACTTCCTGAAAGGAATTGTGTTGAAGTAAAACATGAGAGGGACCGGTTTTACTGAAAAGGGAAGATGAGAAGATCTGTTTGAAGCTTTTAATTGTATGTCATTTTTGTTGGAATATTTTTGCATTCTACATGTACTGTATGCTATCATTAATTCATTTATTTAACTGGGATGGTTTGAAGGGATGTCATCTCAAGTTCATTTTCTGCCTCTACAAGGTAAAAACTTGTCCTTTTTTTAAATTATAAACAGATACAGCTATTTTGACAGTGTTCTAAAATTTGTAGTGTGTAATTTGTTTGAGGTGTTGAATGTCTTTCCTCAATAAAAGGTTTGAAACATGTTGTAGTATTGCAGTTGTATCTTTTAATACTTCATAAGTTCATGCAAAGAGAAATAGAATTCTCAATAAAAAGTTTAAAACGGTGGATTTTGCTGCTTAACTTGTATTCCACAAACAATATGAATCAGAATGCCATGAAACAAGCAATACTTTTTAGAAAATATGGGTAAATATTTCCAGTTTTACTGCTGCGAATCAAATAGAAATAAAATGAAGAAATTTTACAGTAGTTAGTAAATCACGTTTAATGAGTCCACGAACGGTGTTGACTATTAAACGTATTAAAACTACATTACCCATCATGCATCGTGCACCGGAAATACGTGTCCATCCTAGCGGATATGTGTGAGCAACGCCGCGTGAAGGCCCTTTTCCGCCTCTGAGAAGTGTGCTCCGGACGGTCAGACACCAGTGAGTTAAATATACATTTTTAGTTGCATTTTACAGCGCATCAAATACATTCTGCGGCATTAATCGAAACAACATTGACTCCCGGTGTTCCCAAAAGCTAAGACAAGCGCAGTGATTATGGGTAATGTCTTAATTCTCCCGATGTTTTTTCGTCCTGCATCACAATGCTAAAAGCTAGCATGTTGCTAAACTTTGAGCCCATGTGGAAGCTAGCTAACGAGCGGCTAGGAGCGTTTAACTCTACATTCTCTGTTGATGTTATGCTCATACTGTTACTGTAGCGCAGTTGGCAAGTCTCAAATTTAAATTTGTAGCAAATCGCATGCGATGGTTTGTTTTGAAGTCAGTTAATGGCTAACATGTTGGTAGACGCGCGTCAACGAAGGCCCTCATTGGGAACAATATACCGCCGTTACTCTTTACTTAAAATAGTTGCAGCAGCTCGTGAATCACGGTTTTACCTGAATACTTCTATTATTAATTAAAACTTTAAGTTTTAGTCCTCTTGCGAACTACAAACTCGTATGAACCCTTGTACACATTAGTTGTACAAATACCGTTGTCACTTGCAAATCCACTTGAAGCACGAAAGAGCAGGCAAGCACTCCAAAAGTCGAATCAATTTATTGTGCACAGTGACTGATTGGGAGACTGCACCGGCAGTGGCCGAGACTCCTGAGATCAAGCTGTTTGGCAAATGGAGCACTGATGATGTCCAGATCAATGACATCTCCCTCCAGGTGAGTGCAGTCCCTCCTTGGAACGTTTTTTTGTTGACCAAGGCGAGACTAGAGTCACGCCTCGGCATTGCTCCGTTGTCCAGGTGTGCTAGAGCTCTCGCAGAGGAATAATCTCTGCATATTCATTGGCTGTCATCTCCAGTGATTCAGCCAATCACCAGCTTAGAGACATGACCTGTTTAATAGGCACCTCAAATGCTGAGAAATTAACATTATCGTGTTGAAGTTAATTGCTCTTTTGGGTCACAGGACTACATTGCCGTGAAGGAGAAGTACGCCAAGTACCTGCCTCACTCTAGCGGCCGTTATGCCGCCAAACGTTTCCGCAAGGCCCAGTGCCCCATTGTGGAGCGTCTGACCAACTCCATGATGATGCACGGCCGCAACAACGGCAAAAAGCTGATGACAGTGCGCATCGTCAAGCACGCCTTTGAGATCATCCACCTGCTGACTGGAGAGGTAATTGAAAGAATCAAGTTGACTTTCTGTCACATCTCTGCAAAGCGAGGCTAGAGTCACATCTTGACATTGTGCCGTTGTCCTGGTGTGCTTGAGCGCTCGCAGAGGAAACGTCTCTGCTTATTCATTGGCTGTTGTCTCCTGTTGCTCAGCCAATCACCAGCTTGGATACATTACCCATTATAAGTAACTTTTGTTGTATAAGCTTGACCCGTGACCATTTGCTGTCCCAAAGAATCTTAAGGAGTTAATCAACAAAGGTTTCTAACAATTGGGTGCTGTCGTATTTTGTTGTAGAATCCCCTCCAAGTCTTGGTGAACGCCATCATCAACAGTGGACCCCGTGAGGACTCCACCCGTATTGGCCGAGCCGGTACGGTCAGGAGGCAGGCTGTGGATGTGTCGCCCCTACGTAGAGTCAACCAGGTAACAACTATTAACCCTCAGTGGAATTGTAGTTCTTCTAATCGAGGCTAGAGTCACGCCTCGACTGTTTGTTGTCCTGGTGTGCTTGAGCGCTCGCAGAATAAAACGTCTGTGCTTATTCATTGGCTGTAGTCTGTGGTGGCAAAGCCAATCACCAACTCAGACACATTATATTGCCGGTGTTTGCGTAGCAATGTTTGTCCACCTGGATCCCTCCGTAGTAATTGCTGTCATCTTGTTGCAGGCTATTTGGCTGCTGTGCACAGGCGCAAGAGAAGCTGCATTCAGAAACATCAAGACCATTGCAGAGTGCCTGGCTGATGAGCTCATCAATGCTGCAAAGGTGTGTACATGTCGTCGCCCAAAACTTACTGTACTGTAAAATTGATTGAACTTGATTTTTTTATGTTTTGTTTCAGGGTTCCTCTAACTCTTACGCCATCAAGAAGAAAGACGAGTTGGAAAGAGTTGCCAAGTCCAACCGTTAAATGTTCTTTCTAGCAAATCAAATAAATTTGAATACATCACTTTACTGTTCTGTGGTTTATCAGACCTTACAAATTAGATGGGGATGTTCAGAGGTGAGGTATGGAAAGTTTCTAGTTAGATTGGAATGTGCTACTTAACTGTCTTAGAAGTTCTTCAATTCAAGAATAGCGTGAACCAAAGTGCAACTTGGAGTGGGGATATGTGACATTGAGCCAAGCTAAATGTACATAAGGTGCCATAACAATTGGGCTTAATGTTTTTTGCAAAATGTTAAATTTGTCAGAAACAGACTTTTTTGGTGGTGTGCAGTTGAGATTTTTCTAATGTGAAATGGGTGCCATCTGAGGATAACAAATGGAATTTAGTTAAGTTTTCATATTCAAAGATTTTAATAGGTGCACCTTCACAATCACATTCAATACAAAAGTTGTAGCAAAATCTAACTATACAAAGGCATGATTCCCCCACGTCGCTATATCACAAACCATTGCACATGCAATGCTGTCCAACAACACTGCAAAGCACAAAAAAATGCATAGTTTCTTCAATCCAAGTTACCATGTGGAAAAAAAAAGTGGTCAACAGTTAAGAGTGAGTATTGAGCAAAAGCCAGAAATGGTGATGTTAAAAGGTGTGACGTTCTAACGCAACTGATGACTCATTTCCTCCAACAATGAGGCTTTTGGTCATGAACATTCTGTGAGGAGACCCACCCTACCTGACCGTGATAGCAATGACGGATCCAAACACTTGACAGCTTTTACAAAGACATCAGAAATATGTGTGCTTCTTATTGACAAGGAGGCAAAGCGAGGATAGAGAAGCTCCCAGCTTGGAGGCCTCACTGCAGGCTGTGGGCAAGAAGGTGTAGTCCTGCAACTTCTGGAAGGCCTGGAAACAGGAACCAAGAATAAGTGGGGATTATGGCTGCGTCAAGTCAACAGGCAGCACAGACAAAAACTTACAGCCACGCTGTCCGGACATTCATCCGCTGGCCTGTGGAGCAGGAAGTCCCTCTTGGATGGCCCCTTTATGTAGATGCAGTTAGCTGCGGATTGCTCGGGCACAGTAAGAACCTCATAATGGTGGTCGGTCAGCTGTTCCACCATCTGGACACACAAATATTGAAGGTTACCATGTAACATAAAACGCTACTTATTTTGGTGTCACATGACCAAAGTATTGGGAGGAATTCTCGACACTAATACTAATAAACATAATTAAAGGGGAAGTCAACTCCCCCAAAATTTTTGCAATAAAATGTTCTATGCGCCTTCACTAGTCAAAAAAATTGCATTGTGATTAATATTACCTTTGTGAAATATTAGTTAAGCAGTAAACTCCCCCCGTTTTTAGCCATCTCTGGGGCGGCCATTTTGTCACTTCTGTCAACTGAAGATGACATCACAGTTGCTCAGAGCTCAGCTAGTGTCCAATTATGGTCAATACTTGAGCAACTGATGTCATTTTCAGTCGACAGGAGTGACAAAATGGCCGCCGCCCCCCCTGAGATGGCTAAAAAAATAAAATTGCTAACAGTCCGCAAACAAAATATTAATCCGAATCCCATGTTTCTACGAGGGGGCCTGCAGAGAACATATTCTTGAAAAGACATTTGTTGGGTGGACGTCCCCTTTTAAAATTAATGAATACGCCGACCTTTAAGTGACGTCTGTACAAAAAACACCCACCCGCAGAGTCTTCTTGGCCCCTTCGCTGTTGCTGATGACAATTGTGTTGGCGCCTCCCATCGAACAGATGTTTTTCAGCCGAATCTCACCGCAGACTGGCACGGTGGACACTGAAAAGTCCTGAACACGTCACAGCGGAAAACGTTTTGTTACAGCGTCCGGGAAGGATTTTACAGAAAATCAATGAAGACTGTTGAAGTGAAAATGAGATTTGAGTGCAGTGGACAGATGTTGGGCTCCCAAATGCCAAAATGCAACACAGGCGATACTAAAACTATTAGTAACGCGTCATCTGTTCAAGTGACTCATAGTAAGGATTCCTGAATATGGAGCCGTGGAACAGCTGCTTTTTGGTTCGCATAAAATTCCATTGCATTGCTCAGTAAATCTTATGATGGCAAATATTGCATTCACTTGCGCAAATTAGCGCAAAAGACTCTGCACTGTGATGCGATGCGGCTCTTGTTCAAAACACAGATCGCACCTTGCACATAGGGCGCCATCGTCCCAGGGGCCCGCAAATTAATTTTTGCTTGGGGCCCTAATTAGGTCCGCGAGGCCCTGACTTAAAGATTTGGCCAGCGGGCAGATCGTCAATTTTGAAATAAGAGCTAACGTTTTTTTTTTTTTTTTTCTAGCAGAAATGCTCACAATTGACACAATCAATTGAAGTTACTTCATATTAGAACATGTTAAAATTGTGAATTCCATTTTATTTAAAATATGTTGGTTTGAACCAATTTCTTTTAGTTAATACATTGTATTATGATAAGGTCTTAATCATAATAAATTTAAATAAAAATAATTTTCTTCAATTTACTGTTAAAAAACTGAATCTACAATGGAACGCATTTTTTCTGAATAATATAAAAATCTGAAAAAAATCAGGGCTCAAGAGTTCAATTGAAAACTCAAACTCGTACAGATTTATTAACAAGAGGCCAATTTCTATTTTGATTTTTTATAAATAATTTTCCAATTGTGAAATTGGGGCTTTTTTTTTAGCTGTTAACTATAATCAGCAAAATTAGACCAAACGAAATCATTAAATATTTGACCCTTGTCTATAGTGACTCTAATATACAAGCACCCCCCCCCTTTTATTTATTTATTAATATATTTATTTACAAATTTCACTACTGAAATAAAATGACATTTTCCAGAAAACGTCAACATTGTAATGCACCCCGGACACAATTATGTCTCAGAATCTTGTCGAATACTGCCTGCGATGATTCTGAAACATGATAACGTTAACCCCCAATTATAGTAACCCCTCTCGAACACCAACACACACATACGCGTGTAAAAGCACTAAAGAGAATTTACGGAATCAATATGTACAATGAAGGGTGGCCATGTGACATACAGTACTAATGGCCTCTTGTTTTCAGCTAAAAGCACAGGCCCATTCGTCATCGCGTCCACTCCAACTCCCCAAATGCAACAGTACACACATTGCCACCTGCTCACTCTGGCAGCGAGGTAATAAAACCCAACTGACTGATTCGTCATCTTCATCACTCATCAGCCTCGTTTCTGCTCTTACCCGAAACGTATCCGCCAGCACCTCCGCTCCCTTGTGGTTGGTGTGGGAGGAGATCCCGACAAAGAACTCCCTCCCCGTGAAGAGGACGTCACTGCCTTCCAGCGTGGCCCCTCCGGAGTCCCCTGGGGCTCCGCCCACCTCCACCACGGTCAGGTTGAGCTCCGACATCACCCTGCGCACCGCCTCCACCTGCACAGTGAGAAAGGGGAAGGAGGTAACAAAGTCCAATTATTTGTTGCTCTACTTAACACGATTGAGTAAGTAGCAAACTGGCGCGTTGCTGCCATCTGGTGGCATGTTGGTGCCAAGGAACTATGTTGACATGAAGTGAAGTTTTACGTCAAATTAATTAGATTTTATTTTAGCGTACACCTATTATGCATATTAAATATAAACAGATCACTGCATTGTTTGTTAAAAAAAATGCTATGAAAAAATAATTACATATTTGATTGCAATATTAAACTTTTTTTGAATTATTCAGCCTAACTCCTACTGCCCAAACTCCACTTGGTAGTATTTGAAATGTTGATTTTTCAGTTCTTGTTCACTTAATGTCAAACTGTGTTCACATGATAGCACAGCTGCAAGCTTCTGAATGCTTTCCTTGTTGTCTACATCTACATGGCTACATTGTTTTCTTGCCCCCAAAAAGTTCATCCTTGGATGCTCAAAGAGCTCTTGCTCATATGATGACCTTGATACATTTTTTTTGTGTATCCATCATAAGTTGACAACATTGCTTCATCGCGACGCACTAGCTCCGCCCCTAAAACATTACTCAAGTCGATGTAAAATCTCACTGACATTCTAATTGGAAATTAGCATCGATTTAGTGAGTCATATTCTAAGTATTCACACAAAAACGGTGAAAGCGCATACACACAGGTAGCATAATACACAAAGGCAGAAATTCTTCTCAATCTTTGAAAAATAAGTTTTAAACCGGAGTTTGTCCTCATCTTATTGTGCATACTCCATGGATGCACGGCACCACACTGCCCCCGTGAGGCCAACACACGCAGGAACAGCCGATTTGAGTTATTTATTTTTAATTATATTGCTATTATTGTGGCTTATTCATATTTTACTTTATTTTCTCATTGTTATTTCAAGTTCCATTTAAAGCTGAGTTTCCAAGGATTTGAGGAATTTTACTTTTCTGTCAATCCAAGGATACAAAGGTCCAAGGACCTTTTTTTTTTTTGTGTGTCATACCAGCACCTTTTTTTTTGTGGTTTAGTAGTTTTCAGTATTTTGCTTCCGTAATCATACTATTCAATTAAAGACATGAAAATAACATGACTTGCCACTTGAACATGTCTGTGAGCATTTACCTCACTGCGCCTTTGCTGACTGAAGGGCCTGGTGATGAGCGCCGTGTCACCTTGGATCACTGCCACGTCCTCGACTTTCCAGCTCATCGGCAGCTCTGGATCGGGAGGGATCTCGATCAGCTGCAGGCCCACCTTCTGCCTCAGCGCCCCCGTCAGGCAGCCGAACTGACGCTGGGCCTTGGCCAAGTCCACTGTGACCTCCTTGTTCTCGCCGTTGTCTCCCACCACCTTCCCAAAGGTTTCTGGGATGCCTCGCACCACTGCGTGGGTGAACTGGCCGTACGGGCACACATTTGCCATCTCTGCGGATCAGAATATGGGTGTCTGGACACAATGCCAAAGAGTGGAACAACTTTTTCAATGTTGTGTTGGAGTAGGAGTAACTGGGATCAAAAGGAGACAAGCTTATTGTGCATTTACACAAAAAGAAGATGTTCCCCACCTATGCAAGGAGATAACTTTAATCAGGGCAAAGACAACTGAGTTCAAAATAAACAGTCATGGGCCATGTGGATTAAATGAGAATATTTAGAAGAGAATACCCTTTGGTAAAATGCGACTGCAAAAAAGACAACAATAAAAAGCATCATCACTGTCCAAAAGTACTTAGTATACACTTTAAAAGCTTTTCCAATCAAAATATCATTGCTTATCAAATGTGGTTCAGGGGATTCAACAGGTTTAACTTAAACTAATGAAGACAAGTTTTACCCATCAACGTAACAAAAATAATGTTAATTAAATTGTTTGCGCCCTTCAGTTGCGGTTTTAGTTTTGCACCGGTGCAGACAATCAGGAATTTAAGTAATGCAACGCCCAACTGTGTTCCTTTCACATTGCAACCTTCAAATCAAAACCACAATGGGAAAAAACAAACAAAAGATATGAAAATAAATGTCCTTACCACTTCAAAGCGTGGAGGTGAGACACTCGGCCACGTTCGTAACCCGTTTGATGTATTTCCCAAACTGGGTCGTTTCCCGTTATCCTGCTTTTCACTACTGTCCCCACGCCCACCGTTGTGTTGAGCCGTGCTACTTCCTGCTAAGCTTTTCAAAATAAAACATATTTTCAACTTGAGAGCAGCAACTTTTTGGATTCACAATTAAAACTCGACGTGTTTGCCGCATCGCGGTGTTACATAAATGACTTTACGACGTTTGAGTCAATCGGAACACTATGTCCGTCCAGCAAATGATGACATTTGCGTGTCATTTCCGGTTTGTTAGTTTACTTTTACTTTGACACAGATTGACCCCGAGACAATTATTGATTCCAGATCAATTAAACAATTAAACACAATGTAGAAGGTAATATTTTTGCTTGTTAAGTTATGGATTTATCTATGCATATTGTGATAGAGTGAACCCAATTCAAATTAGTCAATTGCGTGCCGTTGGTAACGTCAAAACATGGTATGTTCGATTGCCGTAAACCGAGGACTCCCCGGAGCTCACGACAGGCGCAATTTGAGGTTAAATATATTAAAATGTATTGAATTAATAAACACTGTATATTAAAAGCATTATAACAGGATGCATAATGTGACTACAAACAATAGTGTATACATCTTTGACGCATAACAGCAATAAACATTTGTTTGTTTAAATAAATTATGCTTCTAAATATATTCAATTCATGGAGTTATTGTTTTAATTTTTTGTTGTCAGCAATCTGATATTCAACAACTCTATTTAGTCAGCACCCTCATATTTGACCGGCTGTTTATTGAGAGCGGTTGTCTGTTTTTGTCCTTGACATGACAAAAAAAAATAATCTTTTAAGCTTTTCCCAAATGGGTCAAATGGTGCTGGGCTATTGGATAAACATGTTGTACTATTACAGACTGTGAGGGGAAAGCACTGTTACATGTCACCTTTAATAACAAACACATGAATTAATTTACACTTTATTTTGGCAACAGTACATCTGGACAGTCATGACTGAGCAAACTGTACTTTTATGATGTATGCAGCAGTGCAACATTCCTTTCTGTCTGACTTACTGCAGTTAAGTCCAGGGACAGTACAAAGACATAAATCAGTGGCAAAGTGATACAAAAGCAAAACATCTGAGAACATAAAGGGGTGGAATAGCAGAGTGAGTCAGGGGGTGTTGGACAAAAGATGGCAAGTAGAGGGCACAGACAGGATTAAAGTACACCATCTGTCCGCTAAGATCCATCAGCCAAACATCCATGTAAACACATGAACTACACTTAGCAGTGCTCCTTCAAAAGAAAAAAAAATATGTAGATGGCCTTAGGTCACTGTTACTTTGTGTATTTGATTTAAAATGTATTTTTACAGTATACAGGCAAGTTTGAATTTAGATTGCACACCTGCAAGAAGAGGAGGGAGAAAAGATCCTCTACCATTGGCGGCTCATCAATAGAGGGCGCTAGTGCGCTAGACTACGACACAGATGAGTCACCTCAAACAACAGAACAGTTCAATTGTAAAAATGAAAATAAAATAATATAGTAAAAATATCTTGTTTTAAATGAGAATGAAAATGAGTATACAATGCTTTTTTTTTTTTTTTTTTATCTCTGGCGTCTCATTTTATGACACAGCTCCCGGTTTTGGGAACAAAGACCACAGACTCTCGTCAAAAGTTTAACATACACTCAGTTCTCATGCAACACAAAATATATTGCCTTTGGGTTCCACCCCCCCCCAAAATATGTATCCGAGTCACTCTTTTGCTGCACAACTGGTTGTGACAAACAAGTTGAAGCAAGCATGCTGTGTCTCTTTTTTGGGGGCACTCTGTGAGGAAGAGAGAGAACAGGAGCTAAGGAATCATTTTTAATGTGTTTTAAAAGGTAAGGTCTCTTGATAGCGCAGATTTTCACAAATCGCAGGTAAAATCGGGGTTCCTTAAATTTTCCAACAGTCTGGATGACTTCTTTTTTTTTATACTACAACGGACATATATTGCAATACTTATAAAACGCCACAGTGTGGCAGTGTTGCTCCGTAAACTACTTCCTGTTCCCGCTTTCTTCTGCGACTTCTTTCCTGAAAGTTTTTATGTGATTTTTTATTATATAGCGGCCACACCCTTGTTAAATTTGCATGACAGTTCAAAAGAGACTTTTTACGACAAACATTCATGTTTGCACAATTGATTGTACGTACTTTACATTTTACATACACTCCTAGGAGGAAGCCAAATTGTATTAAATTAAATAAATACATATTTAAATGAAGGTAATGTAAGCAGCTGCTACAAGCTAGACAACTTCTTAAGCAAAACAATAGATCTGTTTGCTAAGCGTGTGAATCTTTGCACTAAACATGATGTTATCTTGTGCTTCTCCGCACAGCTAATTAACTGGTAAACAGCTTATCCAGTCTGAGCCACTTGACTGGTCCCATCACAAGACCTCCAGTCAGCAGACCGTCCAACATGCTGTCCTCACGTCTCCCATTACAACTCAAGGATAATTCGGTTAAACTGGACGTTCCTCTCTTCTGACTCGTTCTGGTCTAATAGATGGTTGGGCGTATTTGTGTAAATGGCACATAAAGGACTCCGGTTTGGTATTTGTGATTCTTTTTACGTGATGACATTTGACACCATGCCAAATAATTATTTACACAATTTCAACTAATATTTGACATCATAGTCTTGATGAATGGAATATTTGTGCGGCGCTTATATTTTATTTACTATGGGGAATGGCGTTTTATTCTTTAATTATTTTATTTGGCACTTTGCTTTAAGCGTTTCTAAAGAGAATTTAGGCACAAGGTGACCTCCAAAACCAGACACCCCAAAACTGATAAAAATGTGAAGTCCAATAGAAATTAAAAGCGAAAATGCGAAACAAAAGTTGGAGTTGTATATAGTATGGTACCTAAATGCACTGAACGGGCAGAATTTGCACATTCCCTCCACCCGCTTTCAATCAATGACAAAGTGCCTATCATGTAATCAAAAGCAGAGTGGTGTGAAAATTACCACAGAGCCTTACCATCAATCTTCAAATTTTGGGTGCAAAAATTCCCACATTGCACAATTCCCGACAATGCTGAGAATCAATTTCTCAGATAAGCATAAACTTTGCTAGTGGTAAGCCTTGTATGTCATACCTCAGCTGCAGATTTAGGTCAGTTTGTGGATTCCAGAGTTCAAAGCAGACGTGGTGTATCAGCAATTAAATGTTATGCTGCATACAATGGGAATTAACCGTTAACAGAACTATTTGGCCCCAAGTGAAAGTGTTTTTAAATACAGGTTGAAAACTATGTTTTGGAATGTGGAAAGAAGCCAGAGTACACACAAACGTTAACCTATATTGGACAAAACCTTTGTAATCATCAAAGTACATACGTTGTTTTTGTTGCTTGTCTGTTTCTGAGAAATGTATTTTTGTGTGTGAAGGCGTGAATGGGAAACATTCATTTTGCAAACTTTGTAGGCTGTCAATATATAGTTTAGTCTGTGGACTTGCATTAGATTACTGGGCAGATGTGACACATTCAATATGGCGGGCAAGCTGACGCATCTAGCCAACTAGCCAATCCGCTCAGAACGCTTTGCCTAATTTATGTAAATGAGTTTGAGCGTGAGCACAGTGACAACTAGTTTACATCGCCTCCTCATAAAGTTAGGAGAAGTCACACTTTTGCTTCATATTGATTTTGTTATATTAATCAGTTGTGTCGTTATTTAATGAAGATAATATTCGATGCAACGTCACAACTGTCTTGCTTCCGGACAGACGCACACTTCTAGAAGCGCGTGGATGCAATGGAGGAGTCAGGAGAGGCAGAAAAATAAGAAGAGGGGTGTGCACTTCAACAGGAACGACAAATTTAATTGGAAACAATTTGGAAGTTGCTGCAGATGTTTAACGCAAGACAGGAAGGTAGCATCATGTATGCCTCGCAGCTTCTCTTGCTGCTCTCTTGTCTTCCTTTGGCAAGTAAGTATACAGATTATTTTTTTTAAATGAACACTTATTTTTTTTTGTTCCGATGCACTGTACTTTTCTATGAGCGTGGAGACTGTTTCAATATTTTTTGTTTAGTTCTTTAACTAAATTATTTTTATGAATAGCAAACACCAGAAAAATATATACATTTTGAACGATATAGCAATGGTGATACTATAACTTTGTTACTGTATTTAAGTCAAATTTCCCGGTATCTGTACTTTAAATTTTCAAGTTTCTTTTCAACCTACAAGGATGACAAAACAAATAAAAACTGTATTTGTAGTTGACAGTAATTTATGCCCACACTTGCTTATCCATTTTGTTAAACCTCCAATGAGTGCTGAATTCTGAAGTTTTACAATCTAAAATAAAAAGCGTTTTAAAAAATGAAAAAAAAATTGAACATTTTTATTTAAATACCCAATTATGTTTTACTTTATTTTAATTATGTATTGAGTTTGCCGTATCGTGTATCCTGTGTTTGTGTATTGTGTTTACCACAACTGCAACAGTGCTATGCACCAAGTGAAGAAACACAGCAAAAGTCTACAAGAACATCTGAACTTTATGCATTTATCTATCTCTCACTATGCATCCTGTAGAACTTAAATCCCTTGCAGATACTTTATCCAAAACAATTTCACTTTGTATTATGATCATTGACCAATGCAAACAATGTACATCATCTTCAAATGTGGCTATTGTTATTAATGTGGAAAAATACCAATAACAATCCTTTGTTATGAAAATAATAATAAAAAAAATGTGATGCATGCTTTTGTATGAAAGTAGTAACTTCGAATATGTTTGTGTTCCATTTCAGCTTGTTTGATGTGTTATACTTGTGTATTTCCTGCAATTTCTCCTGTGGACTGCCTAAAGTTTCCCGAGCAATGCGCAGATGGACATCGCTGCTTGTCCAGCGTTGCAACAGCAAAACGAGGTGACTTTTTTTTTTTTTTTAAGTAAAAACTGTGGCCCTATTGTTGCACAAATGGAAGACAAAACATTCGTTGTGTAAAGTCTGCCATGGTCCGGATTGGAAAATATTCACTCTATTGTACTGTCCTCAGTGTTGCCTTTTGATTCAAAGAGTGAGTGAGTGTAATGGGAATTCTTCCTATGAGTGTTGGAGCCAAGAGCACAAATAAACACAGATGAACATTTTCTGTAACATTAGAAACTTCCAATTTGCTCATATTAAACGTTAATTTTCCATTTCTGCATCCAGGTATACTACAAATAACCTTGTACGAAAAGAGCTGCGCTGTCCCTTCCCACTGCGGCTTGAGCGGGCAGAAATACACCAAAGGCCTTTATTTCAACTACACTAACACGTGCTGCAATACGGACCTGTGCAACGGGGCGTCTGCACTTGCCGCCGCCAAGTGGGGAGGAGCAGCACTCTGCCTGCTACCTGCACTCAGCCTACTGCTGGCCTGAAAGCTCCGACACTGCCTGATATGTTTTGGAACGCGCCTGTAATCCAAATCGTTTGAGAATGACTGGAAAAGGAAAGGCTACTAATCTGCATTGCATCCCGAGACCAGTGACTCTGAGGTCCGCGAGATATAACTTGGTTTGAAAAACTATTTGTAATTCATTTTTGTTCTTAAAAAAAAAAAAAAAATCCTAAATCAGTGCCTCTGCCAAAAAAAAAAAATCAAGATCCCGTCCCATGTGAGCATGAACCTGCAAAACAGTAAATAGACACTCACTATTCATATCTGAACAAAACTTTATTGGGCTTTTTTTTTTTTTTTTAAAGAAATGCACCAATGAAATGTGGCTTTGGTACAAAAGTCAACGTGGAATGAACAATTGTCTGCCAATTAATTCAATAAACTTAATTCATGGCCACTTTTCTGTGAACAAAATGTTAACACAAATAATAGTCAATAGAAGGTAACAAGCTGAAAAGTAAAAATAACATGCAATGTATTAAGAAACAAGAAGTTAAAAGAGATTTGAAAAACAAAAAGTAACATTTTGATGCCTTCGCTCCCTGAAATTTTACAATTTTACAGTACATAAAGAAATCTAAAATGACGTCCTGAAAATATAAGACACTGTCCCTTTAATTGATTCATTGAGGAAACAGTTCAGTCAAGCAAAACAAACAAAAAAAGTTCACTCGAGATAGAAGGGCTCGACTTCTCTAATTGAAGTGCACTTAGGTGGTTTGAATTTTTATTGAAAAAAACCTCATCTGGCAACCGTGAGGCCATAGTGGACTTCTTACGAAGACGTGAAGTTTCATTGAATTAAATTTTAATTCCAGTCTTCACCGATAGAAAAAAGAAACGGCACGGTTGCTAAAAAGCTGCCACTACAGCTCAAGAAGGCGTATTATCACCATTATATCGAGTTTGATGAACTCTCAAGTCACTTGTCAGGTTATCTGCTTACACACGACGAACTAAATGATCCAGTCAGCATTTTTTTTTTTTCCTATCGCAGCGATTTAAACAGAAGAGAAAAAAAACCATAGTGCACCGACACACTCTTGACTAACGAGTCCCTTCTTCCTTTTGTTCCTTCACTCCCATAAATGTGGACAAAGATCCTCCAGCATCCGTTTGTAAAAACTCCCATTAAGTTCACAATTAACATAAGGCTTCAAATGCGCTACTTAGTTGTTCGAGAGACCTTTTACGTAACAGTACAAGTTTATCTCCCAACCAATCTGAAACGACTCGGGATTATTTTTAGTTGCAATGTTGTCAACTTCCTGTTGCTTTTCACCCAATATGAACAACATGTGACACATAATGTTTCAGGACAGCGCTAGGTGCTAAACTCAATTCAGAAAAAAAAAAAGGAGGATTCGGGCCACAATGGAAATAAATGAACGCGCTTGAAAAGAAAAAAAGTTGTTTGGTTGCAAGATTCCAATTTTGTTTTATTTTAACAAATAATACAGTTGATGTTGTGTCACTGTCACGACAACATTCTATTTTCTGTTAAATATGATTACGAAATATTTATCTGTTCCTGACCAAGAACTACACATCACTTTTTTTTTATTTAATTGAGTGTTTCGATCGTCATTTCATGATATTACCTGAAAATTGTCAGACATTAAAATTATGATTTTACTCTCTGGCCTCCATCCTTTTTTTTTCTTCAAGAAATACACAAAACGTGCTCACAAGCCCAGTATGGCATCAATACTCCCTAATAAATTTGTGCAAAACTTTTTTTTCCATGCTACAAAAAAAATAAATCCTTCATACGTGATGGATGGATTAAAATGTAGAGCGTCTTGTATCAGGAGGTTGCAGCCGTCATTCACAGCTGCTGAAAAGGAAACCATTTCAATAGACTGAAGCTCTTGAAATGGTTTCCTGTCACCGCGTCCTCTAAATGAGCCCGCCCTCCCTCCGTTTCCGAACGATTGTGCGCTACGACGCCAAAAACGCTTTTAGATTTAAAGTGTAACAGTCCTTGTTGCATCACAGAGTAATAAATTGCACGTTAAAGGATTTGGCCCGTGCTGATGTGTCATCTACCAAATAAAAGAAGATTGACATTGAAGCTGAATGAGCTTATGAGGTTTGATCTGACTTGGCAGCTTTGCGTCTGTAAATCTCCCAAAAGTACAAATGAAATGCAAACAGTGAACTCCAACTGTATCACGCTTCATTTTTTGCGTCCTCGCTATAGTGTGGATTTTTAAAGGGGAAGTCAACTCCGAAAAATTATTTGTTAAAAAAAAAAAAATGTCCCATGTGCCTACATTAGTCTAAAAATAGCATTCGGGTTAATATGAAGTTTGTGGAATATGAGTTATGCAGCAAAATCCATCTGGTTTTAGCCATCTGAGGCGGCGGCCATTTTGTCACTTCTGTCAACTGAAAATGACATCACAGTTGCTCAGGGCTAAGCTAATGACCAATTATGGCTGAGCTTCACAAAACAAGTTGGCTTAACCCTGAGCAACTGTGATGTCATTTTCAGTCGACAGAAATGACAAAATGGTCGCTGCCTGAAACGGTTAAAAACAGGTGGATTTAGCTGCTTAACTCATATTCCACAAATGCAGTACTAATTAAGACGTCATATTTAGACATTTTATTGAAAATATTTTTGGGGGGTTGACTTACCCTTTAAAGTTGCATGCTGGTTTGAAGGTTTATAATTACACTTAGCTAATTTCCATGAGCCTATTTAAGGCCTTTCACATTACACGTTAGCATTAAGCTAGTTAGCATGACAGCTCGCTAAGCAAGCACGCTTGGCATCTTTTAAGTTAAGTTGATGAAAGGTTGTGGGAGGGGGAACATCGTGATTTTTTTTTAATGGTCTCTTTATGTTGCAGATATTCACCAATTGCACCATTTTTTAAAAATTTTATTCCCCGTGATGACTTTAGTGAGGTACCAAACAAGCGAGCGAGTAGTTTAGGGGTGAGAACACGTGCGAGGACAAAAGCATATTTGTTAATGTTAGCATTTGGAGTACACAAAAAGGACAAAAGTATTGCGTTGCCTACGCTCAGCAACTCCAGGAACAGGAATCAGAAAAATAATATAATTTAATATGCATGTCTCAATACGTTTGTCCATAGAGTGCATGCGCTTCCATTTTATACCTAACAATAAACGCGGAAAATAAAAGCTTCAAGAATAGTTTTGACATTTTATAACATATGTGTTGTTGTTTAGCTTGTTTGTACACTTGTGTATATACTTCCACTTGTTAAATTGATGATGATTTCTAACTTTTTTTTTTTTTCAAAGCCTACTTGAGAACTTTGGCCACCGCTGAATAAGCCATGTGGATTTCGTCATCGATCGGGCAGGTGGAGGCAAATTCGTCCCGCGCGTATGCTGCGTTCAGGTACCTCCACAGGTTGGACAGAGACTGAGGGATGCTGAATTTTCGGTATTTTAAACACACAACCTAAAATGAAATGAAAAATAAAAATATTAGGGACTCATAAAGTACTTTGGAATTTCCAATTCTGGTGTGCATTTTGACGAAAAATGGCCAAAAATAAATCCCAATAACGGGGCGTAAACGAGAGATGCCGCGATACCTTGACAATGTGGAGCTTTGGAAGCAAGTTGCAGTCAGCGAGCGTAAGTTCTTGGCCGTCGAGGAAGGGGCGGGACGAGGAAGTGACATCATCGGCGCTATTTTGGTCAATTTCGTCAGGAAGTGGGGAGCCGAGGTAGTCGTCGAGTTTCCTCAGCGCTTTCAGAAGGCCTTTCTCGAGATCTGAGCAGAAGTAAATATGAGTTCATCGAACACCCACCCTAAAAAAAAAAAAAAAATAATAATAATTTTATTTTATTTTACTCACTTTCATTGGTCTGAGGATTGGAGTTCTTGACGTAAGCTGAGAACTTGGAGAAGACATCCATGCCTGCTGTGTTTGACTCGGGGTTACGCGCTGCTAGACGAGGATACCTGAATGACAGGGCGAGTCCTCGTATGACGTACAAAGCACAGGCGCGCATTTAAAGAAAAGGAATGTCAAAAATGGAGTCAATGTGGTTGACTACTTTGGGGGGCTGAGATTTTCCTCCAGGAATTCTTCGATCTTGTTGGTGTCAGTTTTCACCTCGCTGCCGTATAACAGGAAGGGCGGCTGGGCACCGGGGGCCAGATCGTTCAAGATGTCCGGCTTCCTTTCAGCGGATGAAAAGAAGGGAGGGAGGGAAAACGGACTATTTAATAAATATTTTTGTCCTTCATTGAAAATTCAAACGTGCTTTCCCACCTTTTCATGTCCACTGTGGTAACGTCAAACGTGACTCCTTTGAGCCACAGCACCATGAAAAGACGCTGGGAGAAGGGGCAGTTGCCGATACTCTGGCCATCACTCCCTGCCTGCAAGACAAAATAAAAACATTGCAGTAGCTTGCAAAAGCGGGTACACACCTCAAATTTTCGCAAATATTGAATGTAATCCACACTTTGTTAAATTCGACATTACGGCCTTCAAAATACCACAATGCACAACCATTTAACTGCAGGCAACCAAAGTGAGTAGACCCCCGTGTGGAAATATCCAACTTGGGCAAATTTCCCTTTCCCAGTGTCTGGCGTGTTAAATTTTGTGTTATTTCTTCAATGTTGCCTCATAAATATATAATAAAATAATCTCCAATCTTTTACGTAAATATATTAGTGTCCCCCAAGAGCTGGACGGGATTATTCATTAAATGAGGAAGCGTATTTGGGGAAGGGTGGGTATTCGAAACTACTTGTTCTCTTTTTTTTTTTTTTTTTTTTTTTAAGAAGTTTCAGATAATTTTGCAAAGCTGTTAGCAAAAAAAAAAAGTCAAAGTATTAAATGAACCACTTTAATTGACTGATTGAATTTCTGGTGTATTTGCCTTTACTTTTGCGTAAGAAAATAAGACCAAAACATTAATGCATAATAAATCTGCTACAGTTACAATTGTTGTAATGTGGTTAATCCACAGTTTTGCCTGAACTTGCTGGAGAAATAGTGCAGATTGACATCTTCTTTAACATGCTTTATCAGAAATGAACCTGCCATGCAAATAATTTGACACCAAAACTAAATAATACCGCAACACAATCTCCGATATGAAAATCTAGCACCCACTGAACCGCTTTTGGTTTCGGTTTACGAAAATGAAATATAATCTTTAAATGGAGGTCAGGAAATTGAAGAGGAAGCATTATTCCCAGAAGTTACAACAAGAGCATCTTTCTTCCATGGAGAGGGGGGAAAAAACGTAGAGGGTGTAGCACATGTTCACACAGAGGAATCATTATGGAAACTTGTACAGAACATATGAGTGTACAACTCTTTCATGAAACAAAAATGTGAATACTTTGTGTGGCCGGTAGGCTGTTGGACTAAATATAGATTCAGGTCTGATGTTAATGTGCTTTTAATAAGATTAGTGGTTTATAAAGCTAGTGAGTTAACAGAGGCTTTCTGACTGACACCGACACACGTCATTTATACTAAACGATAGACCGATGAGAATGTCACTTTTAATAACTAACTAAAATCAATCTCCGTCGCGCAGTTTCAACTTGACGCGAATGACGTCACAGTCCGCGGACCGTGCGGGAAAAAAAAGTCGCGTCCTTACCTTGACAAAAAGTTCAACTTTGGGCGCATTGGAGTCGCTCATCTTTCTTTCCTGCCAGAGAGAACGTCAAAAAATGTTTTATTGTATCAGTCGAGCGACGCCACAAAAGCGGAGGAGAAAGATTTCGAAACCGGAGGAGAGCCAAGCCCATCTTCCGCTAACAAGCCCATCGGCATTAAACGGCCACAAAACAACAAAAAAATAACAATAAAATATGTCAACGAACTGGCAGTAAATAACAAACGACAAACGTGGCGGTCTCTTCGCGACTTTTGAAAGTGATTTAATTGCATTTCCGTGTGTGTTCGGTTACCTTGAAGCGCTGCTCGAAGCTTGCTGACGCCTGTTTTTGTCGCTAGTTTCTCCTCCCAGTGGTGCGTCCTCTGTGCGGGCTGCACACGCATCGCGTCGCCATTTCCTGGAGGCCACCGGTCTCGGCAAACCTCACCGCACAATGCAAAAAAAAAAAAGAACAAAAGTAACAGAAACATTCAAAGGGCGGGAATGTAGTCATTCATAAAAGCCGGTTTAGTCACGTTTCAAGCCATAGAAAACAAAGAAACATATCATTTAAGAAATAGGAAGGGTTGGCTTGAGCTCAGTTTTGTTTTCAAACCCTCGTTTAAACCTTGTCAGATTTTATTCCTATTTTACCTTTTTTATTATTATTTTTTTAGCAATTGTTGTTAAAAAAAAGGGCATTTTAAAGATCTTTTTTGTTTTAATTCTTCCACTGCAAAAAGTTTGTAAGTTATCATCTGTGTAAAATGTATCTCAAACATTAACCCTTTGAATTCTACCTTGCACAATGCGCAAGTTGTTTTTAGTGCATTTTCGAAATAAATACGACAAAAAAAAAACCACGCTCAATAAGTCAAATATCTCATATCATTTTCACGAGCTGACCAATACTCCGGAACAGTAGGTGGCAGTAATGCACCGCAACGCTCGACACCAACCACAAAAACGGGAAGAGATGTAAAAGAAGACGAAATGTAAACGTAAGCAAAGAGGCGGAGAGAGAAGACGAGAGGAAAAACAATACGAGTGTTGGCAAGGGAGCGACTTCTTGCGGCTGCCGTCAAAATCTACATGATTTCCCAAAGAACGATGTCATCGTGCGAGGAACAACTTTGTCGCGTGAGAGAGGAGATCGAACGACAACGACAACCCGTTATAGCCCTACCGTCACGTGACCAAACCCGGAAAGCAGGTTCGTAAACTTCCTGTTTCCTTCAAAAAATCTTTATTGAACATTATTGACAAATAAAAAACAAACTAAAGAAAACTAGGATTCACCTACATAAAGGAACAAATGAGGTGCATTTAAATCTAAATGCCCATTTAAATGTGCACACAATGGCTCAGTCACAATATAGAAAGTTAATGCACTTATTTTGCTTGCATAGCTGATCTTTTGTGTTGTTTTTGTCCTGCAGACGTCCATCAACTGATTGGTCGTCAGGAAGAGCTTCCCCTTAGGTGTGGGAGCCCCACTTTGGAACGAGAAGATGAACAGCCACTCCATATTAAAGAGGAAGATGAAGAGGCTGACATCAAGTTGCCACTGATCATCGTTGTTGTGAAGGACGAAGATGACGAGTCTCCCCAGATGCCACAGCTTCATCTTCACAGTCCAGGTCGTGGAGGAGCATCTGCATCACATGACCTCTTAGCTCCACTGTCAGACAGCGACAACACGGAAGGACCTTCAAGGAGCGACACGGACTGTCAAGGTGATGACAAACTTTTGGAACGCTCTGAAAAGGACACAACCATGAACAAGAAAACTTCTCAAACACGCAGCAGACGGTGTGCACGTAAAGAACATTTCAGCTGCTCAGTTTGTGGGAAGAAAGCAACGAAAAAGTCCAACCTGGTAAAACACATGAAAATACACACAGGAGAGAAAGCCTTTTGTTGTTCAGTTTGCGGTAAAACATTCTTTCAAAAGGAAAATATGATAAAACACATGAGAACACACGTGGGAGAAAAACCTTTTAGTTGCTCAACTTGTGGCAAAACATTCTCGAGAAAGGACTCTGTGAAGTTACACATGAGAGTACACACAGGAGAAAAACCTTTCAAATGCTCATTGTGTGATAAAAGTTTTTCTCATAAGGAAAGTTTGGTAGCACACATGAGAACACACACAGGTGAAAAACCCTTCGGTTGCTCAGTTTGCGGTAAAGAGTTTTCTATTAAGTCAGATATGGTCATACATGTGAGAATACACACAGGAGAGAAGCCCTTCAGCTGCTCAGTTTGCAGTAAAACATTCATTCAAAGGGCAAATATGATTAAACACATGCGGATACACACAGGCGAAAAGCCCTTTAGTTGTTCCGTTTGCGCTAAAGCGTTCATTCAAAAGTCAGATATGGTTCGACACATGAGAATACACACGGGAGAAAAACCTTATAGTTGTTCAATTTGTAGTCGAAGCTACGCTCACCGGGAAAGTTTGGCGATACACGTGCGTACACACAACAAAGGGACAAAAATGGTTTGACAGCGATTCTGTGCAATACTGACTGCAAAAGCCAAATACTTTGCCTTTGTGATCAAATACAGCAGACAGTGAGAGGGATTACGTTTGCGGGTGGAAATGGAAGGGAACAAATAATGACAATAAGATTAAAATTATGACACAGAGTGAACTGGAATAATCCATTTGAAGATCATCTGTTTTTCTTGTTTGCTTTTTTCTGTTCTGTATCGAATGTTTTTTTTTTTAATTCAAAAAGGAATAAAATTTCATTTTAATGTACAATAGCGTGTGAGTTTTCTTTAAAAAAAAAAACAACCCAAAAAAAGTGCCCTTACCTTATATCTACGCTAGAGGGCGATATCGGCTAGTAAATAAAGACTCATACCAGTCAGTGTTTCCATTACAATTTATTGAGATTTATTGAGATTATAATGGCACAAGGAATTGAATACACTGTAAATTTGGGTGCACCCGACACAGAGAAGCAGACAACCAATTACAATTCATACATTAATATAGATTGAAATGAATATGTTTCATTCATGCTTGTAATGAAACATAAATGGAAACAAGCTGCAGTTTTAATTAATTGACATATCTTCCCACCCCCTTATTATTGAACGATTATAGTAGAAACTGCAGCACACTAATCCCAGATTACACCTACAATAGACAAAATCTAAAACGTAGTAACCAAACAATTATTTAAACGTTCATTTACTAACGGGCATAATACCAGAGTATAGGCATCTGAGGTACATCTTGTTTTTTTTTTTTCCACTTGGAGCGAACATCCTCACACTGTGGTATCTGTGATGTTGAATGCGTGTGTGCCTCTTCAAGGCGGTCCTAGCCTGTTGAGTGATGTGAAAGTCAGCAAATAAATGTTGAGATCCGTTGGCTGTTAAGTGGCTCAACCGGTCGCTCTGAATCATCTAAGAATATGTTTGTGCTTCCCGTAAATTGTTGGTCAATAAAGCAAGTGAAAGTGTCTATCCTCCATCCATGTGCAGTTGTGTAACTAAAGCCAGTTCGACTTTGCAAAAGGCACATTGCACTTCCGCTAATTTCATTAAATGTTAAATGATCCTTGCACACTCTCAGTCTTTTACACACTCTTCGATTTCTTCCTGGCTCTCTCCTATTGCTCGGTGAATCCGCAAATAAATGTCCGTGTGGAAAAATAATAATGGGAAATAATCTGTAATAAAAGTATGATTAAAAAAAACCCGGCAAATATATTTCGCGAGGGTGACATGTTTATTTCAGTGGTTCTCAACTGTTGTTGCCTTGGGACATTTTGCCAAACTTAAGAACAATAAAGCATTCTTTTATCGTTTAAAAATAGCCTCTGATTATACATTATATTTCCTGAATGTTACCCAATTTTTCATGTGGGAACTTGTTTCACATCAGTGCTTTCATTTTCTGATCCTGACACACCGGTTGAGAATCACTGTTTTTTTTTTTTTTTATCCCTCATAGACGCGGCAAAGCGGACAATAGCGGGCCAAAAAGTGCAAACACGGAAGACTTGATTTGTTCTGTAAAAACGCATCAAGTGAGTCCATGTCCTACATGGCCCAGAAGTAAAAAAAAGGTGGCACAGAAGACGGTGATTGTGACGGAGAGCTGGATGGACGCGGCACCGTTACAGCGATCGGTGTCACAACACTCGATATTGGCCGAGAACTCAAGGCCGAGGGCGGTGCCATTCTGCATGATGCCGCACAGGCTTGCTGGCAGGCAGCCGGTGAATATTACCGGGCAGGGCGATCTAGAACCAAACCCTGAAATCGGCAAAACGTGAAAATAAATCAATGTCAGTGACTGAGTTTTGACTCTCCATTTGACTTCGAGCTAGCTATACTTCAAAATTTGTGAATCATAAAAGGTGGTTTAAATTTGCTAACTCTCTTCAGGTACAAAAAAAAATAAAATAAAGGGACGTCTCCTTACCTAATGTTCCACGGAAGCACCTCTCGGTTGCATCATCGCAAGTGACATCTTCTCCAATCGAACATTGGTCTTCTGTACTGATGGGGCATTCGCGGCAAATCAGGCCGTCTGCTATTCCATGAGAAAATTAAAGACAAAAAAAATATGTTTAAAAAAGACACAAGAATCTGACCCCTCCCTGATGTTTTTTTTTAAATTTTTTTTTTAATTGTGGTTCAAAAAAATAGATTGACGACAGCCTGTGTCAGATGGAGCAAAACAGCCCCAGGACATAAAAAGGCGTCTCCCTTGTGTTAGGGACAGTTTTCTTTTTATTTGGTAACCTTCATTTTTTGCGTCTACAGAGCCCATTTGAAAAACATTGTTTGTTTCACCAATTTATTCTTGGACTGTGAGGCTGACAGCCTTCCATACTCTCAAAGGTGCGTCCATTTTATTGGATGCAGATTAACCGCACTGAAACGTATCGTTATTTTTAATTAGTGTAAACGCTGTCCAACGTGTGTTCACCAATTCCCCCGTGAAGTCAGTTGGTTGGGATATATTCCAGCTCACCTGCGACTCGAAGGTGCATCCGTGATATAGAAAATGAGAAAGTCAGGCGGTACCCTGGAGTCGGGTAAACGAACCATTAGATCAGCAGTGGGCAAACTGCGGCCCGGGGGCGCCACATGCGGCCCCTTTATATTTGAATCTGGCCCACCAAACTTGAAAAGAATTCAATGAATAAACCTTGTTAATGTTTTCTTTTCTAAATACTGTGGTTTTTCTAAGACACATATATATATATATATATATATATATATATATATATATATATATATATATATATATATATATATTTGTGTATTGTTGTAATGCTTTTGTTCAATTTCTTTTAAAATTAAAAGTATGTTTTCTTTCTCTGATGAGGTGAGGTTACCAAAACGCTCCATTCATCTGCTCCTGGTCCGGGCCCTCTGTCAAATTTTAGAACCCATTGTGGCCCGTCAAAATAAATTGCCCACCCCTGCATTAGATGATCAATGACCAATATATGGCAGCAGATGGTTTACGTTTTATAGTTGATTTGCTGTGATGGCTTTCATACGCATCACTTTAAAAGGGTTTTAAAAAGATTTTGGATGGTTCTGTCTATGTCCATCCAAAAATATGACGGAATGAATTAAAATTTGGAAAGAAAATACATAAGAATATGACTCATATAAAAATACATTCCTAATCTGAATTTAACAAAAAAAATGACATTTTCAAGGTACTTTAAAAAGAAACCAGGCGCGCTTTTACAATTTTACCATCCATCGATTGTAAGCGGTGATCTTCACTGATGCCGTATCCAAAAACGAAACCCAATTCGTTTCTTGTAAAGCTGACCCAAACATGACAAATCAGATTTTGATACAAGCTGATGTTACAGTCATTCTGTAATACTGCTATTAAAAAATGAAAAAAGCCAGACGTGCATTCGCTCTTGCTACTTTCTTTGGCGGGTACTATGAGCTTACCAACTGCTACCAGGGTAGCCAGGAGAATTGCCGTTTTCCAAAAGTTGTTCATCTTTCTCCTGTGATCACGAGGAGGACGCCAGATGCTATAATCTGTCGATTTTTGCCAACTGGATGAATTAAATACTCGTTGAACAAGATGAGGAGGGAATGGGCAAGCGAACAAAAATGTTACTCTTCAGGTTTCAGCACCTGTTTGGTCCATGGAAGATAATCAAAACCTAAACAAACATGGGACCTTTCAGTTGACAGCTTGTCACAAGAGAGCTGATCATTCGACTCTTTAATTTGTACTTTTCCTTCCTTTCATAAGGTTAGAACGCAATATCAATGAGCCTGCCGTGAAAAGCTGGTGAACTTGTGTTTTCTGACCTGATATTTGGAAAAACCAATATCTTGGTGAGGAGACTGTCGTGTCAAAATCACCACAGACGATCGGCCTCAAATGAATGTGTGCATCTCTACTTAGGCTCATTTCACTCTCGGGAAATATAAAATAAAATAACGCCGTTGGATGACGGACTCAAAAGCGAATGAGGAGTTGAATTGAGCATCTTGCGTCCAATTTCTGTCATGTCTGGTATGTTTTCTTTGGTAAGGCAAATGAGCTTGTAAGATTAATTATCATGGGTCATAAAACACAAAAATACATATTTAAATTTTTTTTAAAAAAAAGTCAGAAACTGAATGATCCCACCACTGACACCACTGTTTAAAATTAAAAATTTTCGAAAGTCAAAAAGTTTCAACAAAGGCTCGGAACTGATGTAATATTCCGAAACCTGGGCCCACTATTTGTCCATTCAAAATCATTTCAAATACAAACTTAATATGTATGTGAACATCTCTACTTAGGCCGTCGCAATATATCACAACAATTTGCCCGTTTTAAAAGAGAAAGAGGAAGTGAGCATGTTACGTGCAGTGTCTGACAGGTCTTGTCTGTTTTCTTTGGGAAGTCACCAAGATCGCAAACACCATACGTGTGGCTTTTCTGATTGAACGTAGGTTGATATATTTTAGATTATAATCCAGAAGCGATATCTTGATTTACTTTTTTTCCCATGGCCATCTCAACACCTGCACCAGTCATACAAAAATGAGGCCTCAAACGTGGCTGCAAATGGTTGTAGAGTCAGCCTCCTCGCTGGAGCTTAGGTGCACCGAATTTCCTTTGTTTTGACAGAATTCGCGGCAGGTGCTCATGACCAAGAGCCCCATATCAGGACGACCAAAAGACAATTTTCTTCTAATTCCTACCTCGATAGCTGCGGTGTTGTCAGCCAAAGTGGGCAGCTCAAAATTTTACAGTCGCTATGCACATTCCTACTCTTCCAATTCAACCTTTAAAAGCCAGAAAAGTTTTACAATTTGTATCATACAATTATACAATTGATTATTGTTATTATTATTATTAATATATTATTAATATTAAGTAATTAATATTAATATTAATACTAATATCAATACTAATATTAATATTACTATTAATATTGATATAGATATTAATATTATTGTTATTGTTATTGTTATTGTTATTATTATTATTATTATATTACATTATACAATATATATATTATATCGGCTGACATGAAGGGGAAAAATAGCCACACCCCAAATGTGGGCATTCCAATCTGTGGTGAAAGTCTTTATAGAAAAAAAAAAATGAAATCATTAGAGATTCTTTTAGGGGTGTGAACTATATTATAAAAGCACTAATATATAAGTTCTGCCCGTTTATTTGTCCAAGTCAATTTAAGAAGAACAGAACTCAAAAAGGAGAAATCCAGAAAAAATAACTCAGGCTGCTTCTATGGAGATTGAATGAACACAAAACGGAGGTATGAAAACAAACGAAGCGAAATGACTAACGCAGTTAAATAAGCATGCAAAAAAAAATAAAAAATAAAATAAATAACACAGACCCAACAGACAGAAAATCAGTTGTAATTGATATATTTACATTTGACTTCAGTAAACACTGTCAATAAATGTTTCATTCATGTATTTTCTTTATTGCACAAAATGGAATGGCTGCAGGTTCACTTCATTGAAATACTCTCCCGGGCCCTTCTTGAACAATTGAAGTATAATGGCAAACGGGGAAATGGCAGGCAACAAGCAAGCGCACAGGAAAAACTGGTTGCTTTGTCCGGGAAAACACATTAAAAGTGACTCCAAGGACTTACAGAGCCCAAAGTAAAAAAAAGCCTACGCAGACGGCCATTGTCAGGGAGAGCTGGACAGATGTGGCGCCGTTACACAAATCGGTGTTACAACACGTGAAGGAGGCGGTGTAACCATTTCCGAAGATATTGCCGGTCAGCACATCCCCGCACAGGTCTGTGTCCAGGCAGCCGCGGATTTGGAGGGTGATCGCGCCAGTAGAATTGAACTCTGAAAGAAGCAGAACAGAAATATACCATGATAGCGGCAGGTATCAAATATACCGACCGCTTTATTGCTCTCAACGTAAACATTAAGAAGAGGAATCATATTTGGAACGTGACACCATATGAAATCTGGACGTTTCCTTACGTGCATTTCCACGGTAGCAGCTCTGGGTTCCATTATTACATGTGATGTCACTGCCAAACAAACACAGGTTCGCTATGCCGACGGGGCACTGGCGGCAGGTCAGGCAATGAGCTGTTCAAGAACAAAAAATGGGAATATTGTTTTTTTTTTGCTTAATTCAAATTTCGCAAACACAATATTAATCAAAATGCCGTTTTAAACAAGTAGTGGCGCATAGAACATCCATCCATCCATTATCTGTACCATTTGTCCTCACAAGGGTCGCGGGGGGTGCTGGAGCCTATCCTAGCTTTCTTCCGGCAGTAGGCGGGGGACACCCTGAACTGGTTGCCAGCCAATCTCAGGGCACACAGAGACGAACAACCATCCGCGCTCACACTCACACCTAGGGGCAATTTAGAGTGTTCAATCGATCTGCCATGCATGTTTTTGGAATATGGGAGGAAATCGAAGTACCCGGAGGAAACCCACGCAGGCATGGGGAGAACATGCAAACTCCACACAGGATGGCCGGAGCCGGGACCGAACCCAGGCCCGATGCTGTCTCTCACTGTGAGGGCATCGTGCTAACCAGTCTGGCCACCGTTCCGCCGCGCATTGAACATATCATTGAAAATAATTTTTTGAACTTGACTTCCCCTTTAAAATGAAACCATGTGAGCTTTTTTGGTGAGCATTTTTGTTTACCAGCTTTTGAAAGTAAACCATTAGCAATAACTACATCAGGATTGTACAGTAAATTGCAACGTAACTAAAATAGATAAATAAATAAATAAATCCAAACTCATTCAAATTTATTGTAAATCTCAAGATAACATGCTTATCAGATTTTGACATCGGGTGATAGTCGAAATCATACATTAAAAAGAATGCTAAATTAGCATTAGCATTAGCTTGAACTTTTCCTCTCATTTATCAACTTACCAACTGCTACAGTGGCAGCCAGGAGAATAGCTGTTTTCCAAAAGTTGTTCATGATATGCCTTTGGTCACAAGGTTGGTAAATACGAGAATACTTTTAGTTGAAGCTAACGGAGGACGAATTGAAGACACAAATGACAGAGTAAGCAAGCAATTGACTCGTCTACGTCAGGTGCCCGTCAGCAAAAATGTGACTCTTCAGGTTTCTGCACTTGTCATGAGGAAGTAGTATGAATGGAAGATACTCTATCACTCCCATTTGTAGTATTTATTTTTTACTTATTTCTTGTGGACGGGTCGATAAAGATTTTTTTTTTTTTACATGATTGCATAATGGGTCTCTTCGGTCACACAAATAACATTCACTTCCATTCATTTGTTCACACATTGCAATACATTTTCAATTAAATTGTAGTTTTTATTTTCCTATATTAAATATAGTACGGTGTCATACTGTATTTAATTTTATTATTTAATTTTTGCCTTATTCAAGGTGCGTCCGAGTCCTCTATTGACTTGCTGCCATGTACACGCCCACTCCACGTGCCATTCTGTCCTTAATCCGATTGAAGCTGCTGTTTCCAACACATTTAGCAAAACCGACTCCACGAGCGTAATTTTCCGAAAAGTGACTATGAATCCCGACTCCCCTCCCCAAATGAGAAACGTACTAATCCTTCATTTGGCAACTTCCAGCAACTGCCAGGACAGTCAATAGCGACTTTCTTAGCTGGATGAGTTGGCATCGTTTGGATTTAATGCCTGAGCCTCCCGGTGTTTGCTTGAGAGGCGACGCGCCCTTGACTGATTATTTGTCAGCTGACGCATAGACAAACATGAATTCAAACAAAAATTCCGCTGTTTGGGTGGTGGGTGTGTGGAATACTCAAGAGCCAGAAACACACACACACAAAAAGGGAGGTTCTCAAAGTGTCAGTCTGGAGAAAACACGTGGAAGGAGGAAATTGCAAACCACCTGTTCTATCCATCTAAGCTAATAAAATGTGATTTTGGAGTCCCTCTATTTCTGACGCTATATTATTAATGATAGTCATTCATTGTTGTCGATCCCTTTGGGAGATTCTGACAATAATCATAAAAAACAGGTTGATTGATGCAACATTAAACATGAAGTGGGATACAAAGTATAAGTAATAAGTATTTTTTTTTATTAGTTTTAGTTTTTGTTTTTTAATACATAAATGGAGTATGTGTCGAGTGCAAAATAAAAAAAAATCATTGAGTATTGTGTAAACATGAATTAACTGGACTTCATTCTTCTGTAGTTATGGATGTACAGCAATAGTAAAAATAAAAACGCTTAAAAATGATTCCCCAAAAGCCAAATGACTTTTTCACAATGTTTTTTCAGGTGACTTTTGGCGGAATACACGCTGGACTGGTTGTCGACCACCCAGTTATTCAGGATTGTTTTTATTCCCAGCGCAACATGCGTTGAATGATTTTTGGATGCAGAGACATCTTTAGCATCAATACAATACATGTTGATGTAGAAATAAAAAAATTAAAAAAATGAAGTCAGAGTTAATTTATTTTCACATCACGGGTTTCAACGCTAACACACATTAAAGGATAAATAAAAAAAAAATCAAAACACAGTGGAAGGTTTACAAGCTCATTGTTTCCCTGAAACATTCCACAGACTCACTTCTTTGACGTCAACACAGTATACGATACTTTTATTCTGTAAGCATACAATGTCCGAGGATTTTTTTCTATGGCTGAATTATTAATCACAAGACAATGTCAAGTGGCGGAGCGTCATCGATTGCATCACAGCAGGCTTCCCCACGCCGAGGCCAGGACGGCGGCCCCGATGGCGGCGGCGAGCGTCATCCCGGCGGACGGGGCTCCGCTCGTCTGGACCGGGTTGCAATTGTCCGTGGAGCAGCAGTCCACTCTGGCCTCGTAGTTCACGCCGAGCAAGGTGGAATTGGTGGTCACGTTGCAGTTGGCCTGCTCGATGCAACCTTGCGTGTTGAAGCCCACAGACGACGAGATGGCAGTAAAAGCTGGCGGGGAGGGAAAGATTACGCTTGAGTGACCCTGAAGTGGACTGATGACCCAAAAAATAAATAGAAGTGGACCTACTTGCTTTTCCTGTGAAGCACTGCGAGGTGTTGGTGCTGCAATCCACAGTGGAGGAGCTCGCGCAGAAACCGATCAAACCAAAGGAGCACTGGTTGCATGTGAGAGACTCCACTGAAAGAGACAAACAGCAAAATAAAGTCAAACAAATATTTGATGTTTTATTCAAGCAAACAGGATGCTGCCATCAGACTCCAGGATGTGCACTGTCACTCTTTATATATTCTTTTTTTTTTTTTTTTTACAAACATTCTCCTCAAAAATGATCGAGTCTGACGATTTGCATTTTTTTTCTTTTGCACAATTTTCTACCTTCTAACCAATTTTCCAATTTTACCTTTTTTATTCAAATAAAATAAAATTGTTTTATATAGGATTACTATCAAGTGAATATTTTTCAAATAATTAATTCACACACGTTTGATTTTTTTTAGTCCCCCACAATATATTTTGTACAACATACCCCATTCAAATCAGTGCAATTTCTTACCAAGCATGAAGCATGCAAGTGCTGCGATAACTCCGATAAGGATCCTGCCCATATTTGCCGTGGTCTTGTTTAATGCCTCACTCAAATCCTTCCCAAGGGTCTTCAGTCACCTCTCACTCGTCAAGTGGAAAAACTGATGAACCTGAATGAGGGAAGGGTTTTATCCCCCCCAAAGAAACAGGTGGGTCAAGAAAAGAGGAGGGGGACGATACAGGGTGCGGTTTCATCACCTTTTGTCTTCTCTTCTCTTTGCGTCACTGAGAATAAAGGAATGCTGGGGGTGTGTTACCTCTCGGTCCCTGACGATAAATTGGTTGACGCGCGTGACTTAACTTAAAATTTAGAGAGAGATATAGAGAGAGCATTAACACACTAATTAAATTCATTACCAGCTGATTGTTTTGATTGAGGCATTTTTGGACGGGCTTGTAATTTTATGGCAACAGCTGGAGGGAATTAATTCCCGTAACGGCTCCACCATGACTGCGCCCATTGCACAAGGAACAACCTGAACGCAACCCAGACCTCAACCCTATAGAACATCTTCAGCTCGTTGGCCCCCCCCCCCCCAAGCAAATAAGTACTGGGAAATCAAAATGAGCTTTCTCCATTCATTTACAACTTTAAATTTACGTTAAACAGAATGCTAGTTTATTATTCTCACAGTAGGAAAATTTGCATCATTTCAGCAGCATTACAGGTAATGAAATCAAAATAGTAAAATGACAACTTGATGCCAATTTAATTTGATGTAATTGTGTGGCAAAGGTGATAAAATGTCTCTTTTTTTTTTTTAAACACCACAAAATGTATTCAAAAGTAGTTTATTTAACATCGGGGTCACCAAACAGGCGAGACGGGTTCTTCCTGTCGAATGGCATCAACGAAACCGCATCACATCTGTAACCTGAGCAGCACACACACAGGAGAGAAAAAAAACAAAAGACTCTCTTCCCAATTTAAAGACTTTATTGCATCTTCTTAACGATATAATCATACATGAGCCATTTCACAAATACTCAAACACGTACGAACACTCCGCTTGAAATGTGATTCGTGATTTGGACTAAAGTCAACATCCTGTTCAGTTGATATTGTGTAATTGTTAAATCGGACCAATGTCCAACTTTCACGCCTCAAAGTCACACATTCAAAACGAAAAGCCTTGCATCCGACACTTAAAGGTGCATGCAGAGCAATTTTATCAATATAGAAAAAAATATATACGAGGCTTGCATAGCATAAGCTTGATGAGAGTAATGTTAACATTTTAATGCGAATTTAAGAGTCAGGCTGGTGACGTTGACAAGATGAAATGAGGACTGAGGCAATTTATACATCGACAACTACGTTACGTGGAATCAGCTCGAGCCGTAGAAATGGTCAATACAAAACAAAATCAGAGTCCTCTTGGGTTTAAGGAGGAGAACGCGAGGGGGTTACACCAGCATGTTGGCCATAAGCAGAGCGCTGACGGTGGCGAGGACGAGCGGCCCGGTCGACATTCTTGGGGCGGCGTTGCACAGGTTGATGTTGCAGCACGTCTTGGTCATCTTGTAGATGGTGGCGTTGCTGCCGGAGGGGAAATTCACATCCTTGGTGGCGTTGCACTCGTTCTTCACAAGACAGCCCTTCATGGTGACGTCCACGAAGCCAGCTGAAGGGCGACAAGGAGGCCGTTAGCGTCAACTTGGCAGGAGTAATTTCAGGAATGGCAAGCATGTGTACCCTCGCGAGTTGGGAAACTTTAGAAAGGCAGCAGAAACTCCAGTTGGAATATTTGAGCGAGCAACACGGCCCCCCCCCCAAAAAAAAATAAAAATAAATAATGTCTTTCTATTAGAAGAATTTAAACGCGTCGACAAAGACGAAAATTAACAAAATGGAGATCGGCCAAATAACTCGTTTATCTGAATGCCTAAACAGAAGAAAGTCGATGTGCCAAGTAGATGACTCAAGCGATCGACGTAATCGCTTATCTGCTTCCAACTAAAATGTCAATATTGTTGCAGAAAAGCATGACATGTAGTGTAGTTTTAGTTCTACAATGACCGATACGTTGGACTGATAAGAGTACAAATAATAAACATTAACCGCTAATCGTCAAATACTTTTTGCAGATAGTAACACAGCACTCTCATAGCGTAACACGCTGCTCATCGCCACATCTTCACGTCTTATCCAATTAAGTTGCGGAATGTGTTGGCACGTAATTCCTCCGCGTTACATTCCGGAAGCGAGTAAGTGACAGCGATTGCATTCTCGACAGGTGCCAATTGTCGAAAATGATTGTCATTTGATAGTTTATATATTTATTTATTTATTTATTTATTTATCTAATTTATATATTTGTCTGTATTATTGTTGTATTGCACTGGAGAGGGGAGCCCTCTAATCTCGTTGCACACTTGAGTACAATGACAATAAAGGGATTTCTATTCTATTTCTATTCTATTCTAGTTGCAATAAAGCGCTTACCTGCCGTGCCTTTGCCGTTAAAGCAATGCTCCCCGTCCGCACATGTCACCTCTTTGGTGATGCACAGTTTCCAGAAGCCAATTTTGCACTCGTAGCACTGCAAAGCATGGCCTGAGAAAGACAAATAAGGATATAAAAAAAGAAAATTATGGTAATTATTTAATCACAATTTTAAGCGGCATAATCGGTGCACAAAACCTAAAACTAAGAGAATTTCACGTGCTGCATTTAAAAACCAACTGGCTTAATGTTAACATACACCGCAAAATGCCATAGATGGTCTAAGGAAACTAGCATTGATGACAAGGCGTTAAAAACCATGCATGCACATAGGAACACAAACAGTGCAGCAACACGGGTAGACACTATAAGAATTTTTTTTTTTGATATAATAAACAACTATTACTGCAGCATCTGTTTATGTCCACATGATAGTTGTTTCAAAAGGAACATTTCCCCCCACATCAAAGCAGTTAAGAACAACAGGAAACTTGACGAAACATCTGACTCAGAGGATGACTTCATGCAGGTTAACATGAACACAAATCCAGTGACCCCGCCTCAGATTAGAATCTTTAAAATGCTGGCTAACAAGTTTACGTTAGTCTTTCCTTTTGCTGCCTCTGACTTGTTGCGTTCGCGTCCAACCTCACAGCTCCCGGGCCCATTTCTGGCCCGCTATGTCATTTTTTGGTCCAGTGGGTACCTCGTGTTGCCAAATTGAGGTGCTTTAATTTGATTCTTCTCACTTTATACTGCCAATAAAACTAGTTTCCCGCATCAATCTTTTCTGAAAAAAAAAATGTAATCTGAGTCATCTTACGTGACTTTAAGTCTTTTTTTTTTTCAACGGACAAATATTTTTATAGCAATAATAAAAGAGTACTGTAAATATATTTTGGGATTTACTGATTAGTCCTGAAATATGACTATGCAGGAGGACCGTCTCAGCGCAACCAGTCTCTACAGCACATTGTGACAACAAAACTATGAAAAATTCTGCATTAGCATGAAGAACATATAGAGACATGCGCTTCCAACTTTAAACTCAAAACCGACAGACCTCTAAAATACGATGGACTGAAAGTACCAAAATTAAAGAAATAAACCATTCATTTCAATAACATTGTCAGTAATTGTTTCAAACGTGGAATTAAATCAGATTAAAAAAGCACCATTAAATAAAAGTGTCATTAATTAATATTATAATATTTAATTTCTAAATGAAACATTTAACTGTTTTATCTAAATATTTAATGCTGTATTTATTTAGCAGATTCATTTAATTACATATTTTATATATTATTTGTATTATTATTATATTATAATTATTTAAATGCGCATTAATTTATCTGATTCATTTAATTCCATATTTATTTAATAAATGAAACAATGACAATTTTAATTCAACATTTCATCGTGTTTTTATGCATTTAATTTTGGGACGTTCAGTCTTCCATGCTAAAGGAGTGGAGTTCGAAAAACATCCTTATTAATTCAGATGTCCACTAGGGGGCGATCTTGCATAATAAAAAGCATCAGGTAGCGATATACCGCGTCTGTGCATCATTATTTAAAGCTTCCCAGCCGAAGAAAAACCACAACAAAAGATCGGCCAACTTCCTTTCAAGCCAATTTTGCTTTGTTTAAAAAAAAAAAAAAAAGCACTATATTTTCTTAGTCAATTGTGGGAAACGGGAAGCAAGGACAAACAATGACCAACGAGGTGACCGTAAACTCCCAATGAGCGCGTGAAAAAATAAAATAAAATAAATAAAAGAGCTTGTAAGGCTAAGTTAAAAAAATAACAATGAAGTCACGCACGATGATAAAGACTGGCGTTAGCATTTTTGCAAAGCTCCAAGATAAATACACACAGACAAGTCAGGTGTGGAATGTAAATAGCAGTAGTTTGCATTCCGGGTAAGTGTGCCGAACATGACAATTAATTGTAACAACATTGTGAGAGGTGCGGTGAGATAATCCCTACACACTTAAAATATATTTACTAAATTAAGTATAGTACAGTTCGGCCTCATTTTGGAGTTAAATGACAAAATTATTACTTTGATGCCATCTAGTGGCAAGTTCGAGTTCAATTTAGTTGGAGTTTCATTTTTACTGTAAGTGATTTGCTGCAATCTTGGGGCATCAACGAACACTGTTTCATTTGAACAAAAATAGTGCTTGGGTGTCAAAATCTTGTAGATTAGATTAGATTATCATGCACACATGGAGGAAAAATGTCAGTCTACCTTCTGTAGGCCACGTCAGGAAAACTATTATTTTGTTCTTCGCCATTCTGTGGTCTTTTTGACTGTGGTTATTATTTTGTTGGCGGACCCATGACCTGTAGCTGAGTCACTGGGAGACAAATTTCAATTTAAATCGATTTCATTAATCTTGTTACTGATTCAAAGTACAGTAGCAAAGCAGCCCCTGAATTTAATCAAGCCTCCTCCGTTTTGTGAATTAAAGTATTTCCTTTGTATGCTTCATCTTTTTTTTTTGTGCCTCAAGGATCAACACAAATTTGGTTACCAGTGTGAATTTTTTTCCTGAAGTTGCCTGTCTGTCTACAAATAAAAGAACACTGTGAAACATGTTGAGAAACACTGTGAAACGTTCTAAGGAAATATTTTGAGCAAATGTGCCGCCTTGTTTCACAAAGCTGCAGGTCTTGGATACTCCAATACAAAAATAACCCAACACGTAGTTAAAGAGACTCAAGATGAGACAGATTGGCTATGCCGTCTAAATAAACCCGTTTATAAATGTAACTTAAGGACCAGATGTAGTTCTGTTTTTCGCTGGAATCTGATGCAGGAAATATTGCCGTGGCCTGCGAAATGTTGAAAGGAAACTAAACCAACCGGGGCATCTATTGGAAAACTACTCCTTTCCACCCTGTGTGCGCCCACAGCAGCGCGGCTGCCTTACTTAGCGAGCAATTATCTACATGGGTGACTCACCTTCCGTCACAGACAAATATCTATTTGAGCGGCATGTTATCGGAGCTAAAAAAGGTTCAACAAAGCACCTGAAAGCACAAAAAGAAGCCAGGATGGGAGTCAGGGTGTGGCCTGAAACAGGATACAAATAAAGCCAGGGGGAGGGGGGGGGGTACAATGTCCCCCAAAAACACAATAGTCAAAGAACAAATGTTACTTTTGTTGTGGACTCTGCAAATCCGCTGTGGAAATGGAATTTGAGAACACGGGCCTCAACTGTTATGAGGTGCGGAATTTCTCATGAGATGGTCTGACAAGTTGGGACGTGATTCAGTCTCGGGAAAGCTCTTTGCGGCCTCACCCCAGCATGTGATAAATGGCATTCGGGCACAAAGCCTGCCACGCGCACACAGAAATGCCGCTACTTGTTCGAATGCGAACATCCGCTAACTCGTCCTTGTTGTCGTTGTGGACTCATTTAAAGCAAGAATTAAAGGCTGTCAAAACAAGACAGACAAGACAAAATAGATTGCAATAAAATATGATGCAAACACTCCAGGTGATTAGAAGCCATTTTTTTTGGAGAAGCATCAATTTAATTTTAGTGATTGTGTAGCCAATTAGGAAGTAAACTGAAGTTGACAGTTACTGGACACAAACAGAGAAACAACTGATTGTATCGAGCGTTTGGATAACATCGCCCGTTGAGCGTTTGTAAAACACTTCACCCGAGTCATTCACGTCAATAAACGGAAGAGTCTGAGTGTACCGAGACTATGTCTCTGATACATCGACACTGCTGTGTCAACCTAGAGAAAGGTTTTTAAGTTTAAAATTAATTATTTAAAACACCATGATCCCTCGGTTGCTATTTATACTTTCTGTAAAGTTTTAAAGCCACCCAATTGTCATACCAGCTACCTAGCGCTAAGCTAACTCAGTTGATCTCTCCAGTCCAACATCCAAGTTCGCAAACTCTCTTCATGCTAGGCCAGTGTCAGAGGCCAACCACAAAATAAAGACAATACTTTATTGACTGGGTGTCCAACAGTTTCATTTAATGCTCATTAGCCAGCTAAGAAAAATCCCAATTTTATGCTGCTAGCTCATTTTAAGTTGGAAGACAAAATGGCTTGTATGACATTTCATAGCTTTGAAGTAAGAAAGAAAAAAAAATCCACATCAAGTGATTGTCTGGCTAGTGGTGTGACCAATGAGCATGTGATGTGATTCTTATCTAATTTGGAAAAAGCCAAAATGAACCCCCCCCCCCCCCCCCCAAAAAAAACCAAAAAAAACAGGGGGAGGAAAATATGACACTGACATGTAATTTCCAGTCACGGCCTTGCAAGTCTGTGTGTGTGCCGCACTTTGTAAACAAGTGTAGCATTTATTTCAGGGTGTGCCTCTGGTCAGAGGGTCCAATTTGTCCCTCTTTAGCCCCCCCAGCCTCCGCTGTGAGTGTGCACACACCCCTGCAAACACGCACGCGCAGTGTCACGTAAAGAAAAATTGCTTCATTGACAAAAAAAAAGAAGAGAAAAATGCCTAGGAAATATAACCGAAGGTTGTACCGTGAACTGAACGCCAGCAACACACAACCAAACGTCACGTATATGGAAAAGAAAATCCCAGTAATGAATACAACTGAAAAAAATTTTTAGAACGTTCTCACCGAGAGCAAAGCAGACTCCCACGGCGAAAATCTGGAGAACAATTCGATTCATGTTGATTAACAAGACGTCGACGAGATGTCAACCTGCGTGCACACAGACCGTTAGAATCAAACTTTTTTTTTTTAGGTTTCCACCATCGCCTCATTTATAATCTTCCACCCCCTCCATCCCAGCGTCACCGTTATCCAATGAGAGGAGGTCTTCTGTGCAAAGCAAAGCAGTTTTCCCCTCCTCCTCCTCCTCTTCTCCCCCAGAACGAACTTTTCCAATCCACCTGCGATTGTGTGACGTCACAGTGGGGAAACTGGAATCGTGGAGACGTTTTTTTCCCAGTTTATTCAGTCAAAAACGCACACACGAACTCCAATTCAGACAAAAGAATTTTTATCACACGTGCAACAGCACAAATGTGTCACCAGAAAGAAATTCTTATATTAAGTATCATGTTTGTACATATATATATATATATATATATATATATATATATATATATATATATATATATATATATGTATGTATGTGAGTGTGGAGAGAGAGAGAGAGAGAGAGAGAGTTTTGTCATGTTTCACGTAAATGAGTTTGATTGGTGTAATGAAAGTAAACAGTAGACATCGGATTGGTGAGACGATAACGACACCATTCTCTCTGACAATCCCAAATGCATCACGCAAGAAATACGTTTGCATAAAAAACAAGTACTGCGTGGAATTTAGTTCAATCTATGCAAAACTTACTTAAGTAGGTAAATGTAACTCGTGGCTATCCACCTCTGCGAGTTTGTCTTTCTGTCGTCTACATAATGAGAGAAAGGGAGTCAGTTAGCGCATGTGAATCACCTGTGACTAGTTGTCATGGTGATGTCAATTAATCTTTAAAACACAAAATAATACATTGAATTATTTTGGTGATTCATATTTTCTGTACACTGAAGCTATTCCTTATCAAATTTTACAATTCTTTACTAAAATTGACTAATCCACACTGATTAAATACCGTTAAATTGGACCTAATTTGTAATGAACGTGGTAAAATCAGACAACAACGGCAGCACTTCACACTGAATGGCTTAGTCAGTCGGTGCAGTCAGCTTGTATCACGTATCAACACAGGCGGGGTCAGGGATGTTTTTAGCCCAAACAATAGCGTTATCGAGATTCTGCTCTCGACAATGACGTCCGAACACAACAGCACCACTTGTTCAGTTTGATTCAATTTACAGAGCAGTCAACACGTCGACAAATGCACTTTACAGACGATTAGATGGCAATCTGGGGCAGATGAGATGAAGATAAAATGATCAAATATACAATTGAAAGAAAAAAAAAACGTGTTTGGGTCACGTGAGCTAGAGCCAATCCCAGTTGAGGTTGAGACACACTGGACAGAGTTCCAGTTAATTGAATGGAGCATACACAAACAACCATTCACACTCCCATTTTAAGACAAGTGATGGTCTGAGTCACAGGAGTGAGTCATGTTGTTTGCACTTTAACCACGACATCGTTTTGGGGAGTTAATGTACAGTTTTACTCACAGTTATGTACAACGCAAAAGTTTGAGTTTAACTGTTTAAAAAAATGCATCTGCGTTACTTGACATAATCGGTGATGTCAAAAAACTTACCTTTCTTCACGTGCTTAAGCTGAAGCTCAAATATCATTTGACTAATGTCGTAACTATGGCATTACATAAGCACCCGATGAACAAGCATAGTATTTGTTTACTCCCCGAAGGTGGAAAAAAAAAGCTTGGATGTATACTGCATCTTTACTTCCTGTGGAATTTCCATTCTTCAATTAGCACATTGGTTGAGAACAAGCAATGTGGTACTGAAAACTAATCCTAGCTGTTGCGATACCGACTAAAACACCATCTTATGACTTCTATAATCATTTCATTGTCTGTTCCTAATTTAAGAATGAAAATTTAAATGAGAATTAGACATTGTTAGCCTAATTTAGTCTACTATCTTAACGCTAACACTACCATTGGCAATGATTCGCATCTATTTATCTGGGTTATAATCTTTTACGCAACATATATTTGAACGCAAACAGTGCTCACAGTCATTCTATTCTTTATCTTTATCCTCTGCAAAGAACTACAACACGAATGCATCCAGGCAAGAAAGTAAGCGTGAAATATCAATTGGCCTTTATACTGCCCTCTGGTGGCCAAAAGACGTACAATAGAATGAATAGCACAGGAGCATTAAAATGAATGCGAGTGTGACAAAAGTCATGGCATATTGTACGTTTTTATATACTAATAAGTGTTACCGGAATCATAAATCGAAATCTGTGTTCAAGAGTTTCGGGCGTAGACAGGTTGGTATTTAATCTCAAGCCACAAAAGAGACAGCGTAATAAGTCACGCGAGCAGGCCTCATCTTGCCTGAGTATGTTTGTCTTCTAAGTGGGTGTGTCACGCCCTATAAAGAACACAAAACATTCAGTCAATGAGTGACAAGCAAATTCTTGGCCGGAACAATGATAATGGCCAGAGTCGTTTAAATTTGTTTGTCCACATGACACTCTCATGCCCTTTTGTGTTGTGTCTGAGTTTGGGGAAACTATTTGGTATCCTCCGATGTTACGCAACAACCTCCCTCCGGAGGCATCTTTTTGAATTTGCTCAGAGGGAGGATGCACAAGCCCGTAAAATGCCTCACTTTGTTTTTCCAGACTCATATTTGTTAATGTTACTAGGAAATAGGGAGTAACGGAGCTAAAAATAATGAGTGTGACCTGGAGATTCCTGATTGGTCAAAATCCAATCAACTGATAATGAGTCACTGCTTACTTTTTCCATTTTAAGGTCCTTTCTACTGCAGCCATTCTCTAAAAAGTAAACAGAAGAAAACTACTGAAACTGATTTTGACTATATTTGAGTATATCATACACCACATTTTTACTTTGACCCCCTCCATTTGATGTTGTTGTACCAAGTTATCAAAACGATTTATCATATACAATCAAGAGCATTTTTTTTTATTGGTCAGAACACAAGGGGCCAAGATTTTAACTCAGAATCGACAAATTGTGAGGTCAACACACTAACCTCTATGGTACCTCGCTGACCATTCTTTACCAATGCCAATATTTTTACATTATTAGATTTAACGATATGTTGTAGGGTTCAATTTTGGACATTACAGTGTGTATGGTCGTCATAGCAACACTATAACTTTTCTGATGGTTTTGCACAACACATTCCACGAGAGGAAGCTGCAAAAGTACAACATAGGAGTGTCATGACCACATTTAGGGAGTCAAAATAAAGCACGCCCTTTTAGCATTCGTCAGATTGGAGAAGGGTGTTCTTCAATTTTTTTTCACTGCACTAAAGGGAATCCTCTTGGTAACAAGTTGTCTCCAAAAAAAGAAGTTGAGAACCAAGGCTGTTCCGAAAGCGTGGCTTGAGGTTTTAGCCTGAGTCATTCTCCCCTTGGAAACTCTGACGGGACTTTGCCACACCAAACGACTCAGTCCTGCCACTTTTTTTTTTTTGCCAGAGGCGGCTATACACACAGGGGAGTCCCCATCGCATACACATGAATGTAACCCTACGCAAATAACACTTCAACGTAATTTTTTTAATTTTTTATAAAAAGGACACTTTCAAGGGCATTGCACACGTAATTCAGAATAAGGAGCAAAACATATGAAAAGAATCAACCTTTATTGAGATTTCACAATCTGGTTCACCCTCACCAACTAGCACAGAGAAAAAAAACAAAAACGCGTTCAAGTGTATACATAAATACAAATTCACCTGTGTAGTGAAACTTGAAAAATTCCAAAAGAGAAAGGAAGAGCGAGGAAGGGAAACTATATGCGTCTGCCTCGATGTTTTAGAAAGGAAATGAAAATGGCGGGTGGTGGCCTCGGCTATTGCTAAGCCTAAAAACAAAATCACGAGTAGCAGCAGAGAAATCGTCAGTGCTGTGCTGCAGTGTCGCTAAATCCTTTTTTTCCCCGGAAGAAAACAGCTTTCGTTTTCATGGTGACAAAGAATATGTTGAAAAACACTTGTTTCTATGTTATAAATGAAGCTAACGCCCACAGATGGCTAGCATAGCCTAGCATAAAGACTGACACCTAGCGGCAAACGCCTAGCGCACCTGGGTTGTTAAATTAATAGAATATATTTAAAATCACTCTGCACTATTTGTTTCAAACGGTTTCCAAAAGTTATGCTAATTGGTGGCTTAATTCATACAAACAAAAAAGTAGGACAATGATGAGGGGAGGTTTGGGCCAGGTTTGAAAAAAAAAAAAAAAAAAAGATCTTTCCTAACAGTAGAAGCACACTATATGTTTAGGCAGATTTTTTGTTGTTTTGACACCACAACAGCAAACATCTGTATAAACCAGCAATACGATAAAAATAAATCAATTTTTTGTGGGGTTTATTGGTGAGAGGGTTGCAGACCATCAGTGACTCGACCAGACTGTTTTTTCTAATTATTTGGAAACTGACTCGTGTGTAGGATACCAAATATACACTAGTCGCAAAGAACGTAAGGATATTGTGCTCTCGGGGGAAATATTTTAGAATGAACCTAAAATGCACTTTTATTTTTACAGGTGAACTGCGGAGAATTTTGAATTGTGCAAAAAGTATCGAAACAACGAACAGTCGGACATGTGCGTTCGAAAGGGTACAGAAGGTGAAATTAAGTTCACCTGGAAAGGTTTTAGTGCATTTTGAATTCATCCCGACATTCCACCTGATAGCCTAACTTCCCCTCACTTTTTTTTGGGAGTCGTGTTTGTGTCTTGACGGATGGGGGGGAGACTGCATACACATTTATGTGATGAAGACTATGGCTGTGCGTTCACATCTCTCTCACCTTCAAAATCATTATAATTATTATTATTACATGTCGCTTTCATTTGCTCTAATCTAAAGCCTCAAAATAATACAGTCTTCAGAGTAGGGAGGGGTCACTTGTGTAGCTTTTGTAAAACACAGGTGACCCTTCGCCCCTTTTTTTTTTTGTCAATATTCTTTGTTGTCTTGTCTCTCTTGACAGGTCCTCTAGCGGATGGCTTTGACGGGGCTCTTGAAGCTGGAGGCCGCTTGCAGCTGCAGCTGGTAGGCCATTGGGTGGATCTTGAATCCGTACAGCCTGGAGAGAGAAATGGGGGCGGGGGGAGAGGGAGACATCTTTAGTATTAAACAAGACGCTTGTTGGCGTTTTCCAAGTAACATGACTAAATAGGGCCGGATAAAAGCTTCAAGCAAATCTGACAAGATGCAACAAAAACATAAAGGCTGAAATTGATGAGACGCTCCCAACTGAGAAGTGCATTGCGTATTTGCTTTCAAGGAGGGGGCGTGGCTTCCTTTCATCGAGGGTTTCTTATGTTTGACGTTTCCCTGCTCCAAACTAATAGGACATTGACGTCATTCAGGTGTCGGGACAGCAATAAACTTGGGACAAAAGGACAAATAATGTTAGATGGGTTGACGCAAGTAGTGTTTAGTATTTAAACATGCCAATGACAGTCAAAATACTTACAGGTTTAATAATGCATGGGCCCAATGATCAGACGTCACCCCAATGGATTTCTTCTTTTGGGGTGGTGTCAAAGCTCAAGTACATTCAAGAAAATCACGCACTGTTGATGACGTGTACATTTATAAGAGAAGCATGCCAGGAAATTGATAACTTTAAAAGCGCTGTCTCAAAGTGGGCTTCTGTGTAGAAACTAAACCACGCGATTGCGTAATTGCCAAAGGCCAGCACAAAGAGTATTTAATGACAATGTCACTCTTATCGTAATCGTGACTTAATGATTTTATTGATTTCTTTTATTTTTTGTATTAATGGCGAACATCCTTTACCCGTTCAATTATTTATTTTTACTTTATTTACATTATTTCTTACTGATGATGGCAGGTAAACTGCATTGAAGCAAAGTCACTAGACTGACCTTGGGACAAACTGATTGGCGGGTCTCTTGGGCCTGTTCTCGGGGTGAACCATGAACAGCATGTGGGGGAAGCCGGTGCCAAAGTAGGCGCCATCCGTGTGGTGGTGCCTGGAGGACTTTGGTGTGTAGACATCCATGCATTTAGGGCAGTACAGCTTCACCATGGCCTCGCCTGGGATGTCTGACAGGCCTGCAGAGGACGCCAACAAAAAGGGGAAATTTAAACCGATGAATTACTACATCTTGACAAGATCACGTTGAAATTTAAACAATTCCTCCATGGCAGTTATTACAAAATTTGTATATCGTCGCCGTGCTGTGGAAAAACACTCACCAATGGGAAGCATAGTCTGATTCTCACAATAGACACGAGGACAGTAGCCAAAGTCACCCTGCTGATACTTCTCCAACTAAAACAAAACAAACAGAATCAGCACTGTTGGCCAATCGCCATCATTACGGAGAAAAAAAGTCCTGAAAATTTGCCATCATTAAGCACGGAACATGTATACAAAGACCAACCATCTGCGCAATGCCTCGGTTGGTGAGGATGTAGCGTGCGTGGATGAGGCCGTACAGCATCTCAGCCGCCTGCTCGATCAGGTCGCTCTGGTTGGGATTGTCTTCCAGCTCCTCATCTACAGACACATTGTAATGGTGTAACCTAAACTATGCTTGCCAAATACATTATGTATGGTTACACCTGTATTTGTGTGCAAAGGTACAAATTAATGTTAATTTCACTGCAATAATAAGACCCGCATCAAATGAGAGAATAAGAGTAGGAATACAATATTAGAGTAGATATATTAAATTGGCACCTGGTTCAAGGTCCAAAATCATGTCTAAAGCCTGGCGGTAGTGAGGGACTTGCTCGTTGAGGCCTGTCAAGTTGAACTTGTCCTGGATATAGTCTTCATCCACCTGCCAACCAAATGCCAACGCTGATCATTTAGTCAGAACTTAACTCAGACATATTTGCGAGATTTAATTCCAGCAAATGTTTCAAATATTTAGCTTTCTTCTTGTAATGTGATATCAACAACCCAAGATTATAACGTCAATACAAAAATCTAATGAAACCTAGAGGGAACAAGCTCTTGCTAATATTTTGTCGTTAAAAGGACAATGACGTTCAGTTTAGAACAGCACTGTCACGTTATAAGACTAACATACAAGACGATAGTTGAGATTTAAGGCCACGGTTCGGTCGATCGATCGATAAATTGATCACTTTTTACCTCGCAGAAAAATTCATTCCCCCTTAATCCACAGAACCAGGAGATCCATGACACTTCCTCTGAACTGCTCATCTCCGAAGACCTGGAAGTGTAATCATTTGATAGGCATCAATAATGTGTTCAGATTTATAGGTGTACATAGTAATGAAACAGCACAAATGTGATTTAATTAAATACCGATAAAATGTAAATTCATTAGGGAATGGTGACGAGCTCAGGCTTGAGCCTCAGCTAATTCACAAGTTACTGCTGTTTTAGCCACCGTAATAAACACCTCAGTATCGTAAGTAAGAAGAACATACTTTGACATTCAGTGAAATTTTAGTTTAGGGTCCGATCCTGAATTTATAACGCAGATCTACGCTACAGTCTTAATAGTTTGTAAAGCCAGCGCTAGCTCATCATGCTAATACGAACTAGCTCAATCAATATGGCGCATCGTTGGAGTACTCCGAAGAGCTTCAGTCTTTTCTGTTAATTTTGAGAACGTTTTCCAACGTCTCGGGACAGATCTGGAATAATGTGTGTGAGCTTACCCAGTTTTGTACTTTTTTTATGCAGCTGAAAAATGTGATAGACCAAAACAAATTAGCAAGCTATCGGGTTTGAATAAAATGGACACCACCTCTCAGCGCAGGAGGTTCTTCATCTACTTCCGGTGCAGATTGCGCACTGCTGCCACACGAGGGTGAGTTTGAGTACTACATTTTTCTTTAATTAATGACATGTAATTCGTGAATTAAAGCTTTAATGACGTATTTGTGACACCATAATTACCTTCATCGTTAAGCGTTTTTTGTTTCATATAAGTACACAAATTGAATCTTACTCTCACAAATGGGCAATTACCACAGGGACTAAGTTTGGTCGTGTGTTTGCGTTCGAATGATTAAATCTGTTGTCTATTTAGATAAAATAAATTTTAAAAAATCCCAATTTGTTGCCTTCATGGGTACATGCCATCTTGCACCCCAATGAAGATAACTGGGTGGAAAATACGCACACAAATGAAGTTACTCAGTAGAAACTTTCACTTTCAAATTGACATGCAACAGGTCATGTCTGCAGTAAATGGTAAGATCTGGAATAAGACACGTAACTCCGCATTTCCATTCAATCAAAAGTAGTTTATTTAACTTTGCCTTCTCTGTATAGCTTTATTATAATAAGACACTTCTCTGCTTGTACATTGCTCCCTTGAACTAAAAATGGCAACATTTGTTGGTGGGAATGTAAGTTGGGGTCGACAAAACTTAAGATACATACCAATATACATACATGTGCATATATTACGGCTCCATTAATAAAACCATGAATTCTAAAACATTATGGACCACTCCAGGTACCTCGGTAATGCTGGAAACAGTACAATCTTTTGAGTAATTTCAATACACTACTTTTTTTTTCTTTTAGCGTGGGTACATACAATAATGTGCACATCAATATCAAAGAGTTGAGGAGGGATGAAGGACTCTGAGCCAGTCTTCAAGCGATGCAGAAACCAGTGACAGGCAAGACAAGCTGCACACATGGCTGAGTATTCATGCTTGAAGTTCTAGTGGAAAGATGCATCGCTTGCCTGCTTTATTAAACAAACGAACAAAAAAAGTGATTCTCTCCACCGCGTGTTCTTTTCGATGTACTGTATTTAGGCAGAGCTAAATGCATCACAGCGGATGTATTTTTCTTTTAAAGCAGCAGATTTGATAACATTGGTTCAATCAAGTGTGCGCAAACAAGGCGGAAAGTTGCTTGCCATTGTCATCACCCTCTGGCCCTTGCCGTTCCCATTACAATATAGATACCAGAATACACACACATACATATCACACACTCGCGCACACTCACAAATCACCAAATGCCCTACTCGCAACATCCCCATTAAACTGTTACTGTCAGTAAACAAACAAAACCCCAACTTACAGCAGTGAATTGTTGCAGATGAATTAAGTTCATATGTCTCCAAACTGCAGGTTTGTCTACTGCGTGACTACAAGTGTTACAAATGCAATATTTCCTGAACAAATCCAGCCTGGTTGTTGAATTCTTGTGGTTTCGGATGATTCTGCCTCTCCAGCCATCCTGAGCGCACACACTTAGAAAAGCAGCTCCTGCTAGTCTTTGTTGCAGTGAAAAGTCCCAATAATAATAGCACAGGGTGCATCACAGCATGCACAACAGCAGAGGAAATGTAATACTCGACCTATATCTTTGTACTCTGGGCCCAGACAGAGCACCTGTCTTTGTTGTATCACATATAACTTGCTCTATTAAATGAAAAAAAAAAAAAATCTGAAAGAAAAATAAACGGAAAAACAGCAACCACGTTTTTTTTTCATATACTTAAAAAGGAGTGCTTGTTACAACAAAATTACCTACAGAAGTATTTATAATTTAACCAACCGACAACTTTTGAAAACATGTTCTGTAATGACCTAAATTTCTCCTTTAACCCGATTCCTCCTAAAGAGACATTCCACTTAAGAGAGGAAAAAAAACAATTCTGCTAAATAAAAAATGGAAATCTCTGAGGAAAATAAAGCCTTCACGTAATTAAGAGTCGGTTTAACCAAATTCATCAACGAAATAGGAAAGCTATTGTACATCGGGGAGTATTTTTGCGGTGTGCAGAAATTCTACAGGTAACAAGGATGCTACGGTGAGGCTGAAAAAGCCTTTATTTTCTTTAAAAAAAAAAAAAGACTGGTCAATTTAAATGAAATTTCAAAGCAGGTTGACATGAAAGCATTAAAGAAAAAAAAACAGCATCTACACGAGCAACAGGACGATGATATAAAAAGACATTACTAGTGACGTAGAACAATATTCCATGGGTCCTATCACAGTTATGACATTGCAGAAAGCTGAAAAAGGGAGCCAACGAAAAGTAAATAAGAGATTGAGGGCTGTTTAACGATCCACTTTGTAAAAAACAAACAAAACCACACACACGCACGCACACACACACGCACGCACACCATCTCTTGTGTGGTTTCAACTGAATTGACACAACTCTCCGGAAAACAAATAAGATACTTGTATGATACACTGGTACTGTTCTTGTTAGGCTGAAGCTGCACTTTTCTCCTTTGTAAGGGGAAGTCGTGCAGAACTGGACTACTGTACACCACCAAAGGCCAAAGTGTGGTAGAAATATACACAGGTACATGAATATAAAAATTTGCCCAATTGAATGTTTTGCCAATTCAGTTCCACATCCACATGACTACACAGGTTCAACATTGAAGATGTCAGATTGTGCTTGTATGTGTAGCTGTGTGAATTCCTCCGATTTCAAACAATGTGCGCAGAACTACATGCGTGTTATATCCACCTGGGGCAAGATTTGTTTTTTTGTTTTGTTTTGGAAGGTGAAGAGGGCATGATTCAACGGAAAGCAAGACAAAACTCAACGGAGAAAAAAAATGTACAGGAAAGGACGGTCGACAGCAAACTGATGCAGAAGGGGGGGAGGGGAAAGTCGACTGGGGTCAATGTAGAATACCGTCTCCATATACTGTACAACACACTTATATGTTTAGGGATTCAAACATGAATTAATCAAAACGGTTTAAAAACGGAAGAGTTGGGTTGAAAGTGAGTGCAGTTCAGCCGAAATGTTTTCAAATTTTCCATCACTTCCTATTTTTTGGGGAGGGCCAGTTGCCCCGCTTTTCTCCACGGTTGCCGCCTCCGTTTCCCGTCCCGCCGGAACCACCGCCCGGTGGACCTCGAGGGCCTCTTCCTCCGCCTCCTCCGACGTTAACCCTCCGGTTTTGCCTTTCCATGCCAGGACGTTGGCTCGAAAAGCTTCTTTTATTAGCTTGAGGCTCCTTCCCTGTCATCTCTCGCTCGACCGCACCTCCACCGCCTCCGCCTCCCTTCCCGAGGTGGTGGTGATGGTGAGAAGAATACGTCTTCCCTCCTCCCTCTTTGTCTCGGAACTCGGTGAAGTCGCTGCTCTCGGAGGCTGTCTCCCACTCCTCATTGGCCTGGTCTGAGTTCTGGTTGGTGAAGTCCGGGGACTTGGCTCCGTGGCTGTGGTGGTGCTGGGGGTGGGCGGGTCCAGTGCCGCCCTGGTTGAAGTGCGGATGATGGTGGCTGTTTGCATTGCCGAGGTGCCCGCCGCCACTGTTATTGGTAGCTGTAAGCGTAGCGCTGTGGTTGGCGTTCTGGGCATTATTGATCAGCGTCGTCGTGACGGCGGTTCCGTTACTGTCCTGAACCGAGTTTACAGAAGGGGAGGAGGGCCTTCCTCCCCCGATAACCCCTACGCCGCCGTTGATCCGCGCGGCATTCTCTCGCTCCTTCAGCCTGCGGAAGCGAGGCGGCTTGTCCTGCTGATGTTGGGAACGCATGTGACGACGACGCTTGGGGCGCTCGAAGCCACTGGGAGGGAACCCGCGGTTTGCGGGAGGAGGGGCTGAATTTGGGGCGCCAGTGATTGACGCAGGGTTGGTTGACGCTTGTTGGGACAAAACAGCGCCATTGTCAGTGGACGCTTGAGTGGCAGGTGCTGCAGCCACCAAGGAAGTCGGGGGTGGATTGGATCCATGACCATCGGCCGGCTTCTCCTTCTTCTCCAAAGGAGGTCCTCCTCTACCCAAGTCCTTGTGCCCTGAGGTTTGTGACGGGGCTTGTTGCCTTCTTGCGGAGCTCTGTTGCCTTGAGGGTCCCCCGTGAGGTGCCGAACTGGGTGCACCTCTGTGTCCTCCAGGTGGTCCGCCAACATTGCCACTGTTCCTGTAGATGTTTCCTCCCCCGCTACCACCGCCCCTGCCCCTCCTTGATGGCACCCCCCTAGGGGTGAAAACCCGAGCCTGTGACCCTCTTGGTGGTGCAGAGGAAACGTTACCGCTGGTACTGGTGTTGGTATTGATACCATTCTTGGTGTTGGGTTTGTGGGTGTCATCCTTGTCCGACTGACCGAGGTCACTTGCACCACTCTCGCTGCCCGTCTCTGAGCCTCTCTCCCTCCTCCTCTTGGGGATTTCTTCATACTCTGAGCCCTCACTACGCGTTTCACTTCGATTCCTGGCCCTGGCCGGGTTGTGACGGGGCCTCTCTGGACCATGTCGACCACCGGGACCTTCCCCCTTCGAATCGTGATGGTGGCCGACAGCAATTGATGAACGATAGTCTCTGCCACTCCTGCCGGCCATTCTGCCTCGGTTGCCGCCACCAGGCCCAGCATTGGCCGTGTAGGTACCTCTATAACCACGACCACGGCCGTAAAACTCGCCACCTCGCCCACGACTGCCCCTGGTGGCTTTGTTGGAGACGCCATGATTATGGGAATTGTTGGTTCTTCTTTCAAAGGAACGGTCTCTGTCCCTCCGGGATGAGGATCCTGAAAAAGTGGCATCTGCTTCTTTAGGTCCTCTCCCTAACCCGCCGCCACCCCCTCCAGGCGGCCGTTCTTTACCGCTGTTCCTAGGTTTTATTGTCACAGCAGCTTCTTCTTTACCTGATGGCGCCGACGTGTCATGAGAGGAGGCGGCATCCTGCTTGAGTGAGGTGGCCTGGCCACCATCCTTTTCTTTATCCTTAACGCCTTGGCTTGATTTTTCTCCTCCGTCAACTCCTCCCTCTTTCTTTATCTCTTTCATCATTGGCTTCTTGATTGGACCCGCCCTTCTGTTGGGTCCGGCCTGGCTCGCGGGCTTGTGATCTGATGGCAAATGGGAAGCGTCATCTGCGCCACGGGAATTGGTCCCACTTCCTGCATTGTTGGCCCTCCTGCCATGAGAGGAAGCCCCACCTGCATTGGTGCTTCCGGGTCGAGGGCCCCACTGGGTCTCGGTTTTATGATCCCGCATCCCTCTTTGGTTTGACCTTGGATGGGGATGGTGTTGCGGCTGTGAGTGACTGCCATGTTGAGCAGGAGGTGAGCTAGAGGTCAAGGAAACATGTGGCGCATATGCAGAGCCGGCCTTTTCATGTTTTACATGACCGCCACTGCTGCCACTGCTTCGTTCACCGAGATTTTGCCCGACACCAGCTTCACTTTCTCTGTGAGAATGATGATGCAAAGAGGCCTTGGCACTGCCGTCTTCCCTGTGAGAAGCAGAAGATGAAGATGAGGAGCATGAGGACGAGAGCGAGGGCTGGTGGAGAGGAGGAGAAGGGTTAGTTTTTTTCGGAGGGCCCTCAGCTACCCTGTCATGGCTATTCTCGTGCTTATGTGGTTGCACAGTGTAGTGAGGCTGCTGAGGGTGGTGGTTGTGGTGATGATGCAGGTGGGAGTTGCCTTCGACGTTAGGGAGCTCTGCACGGCCATTACGATCGTAATGTGGGTGTGGCGCCCCCCAAAGCTGGCCTGGCTGAGATCCGCGAGCTTGGACGTCATCTTGATGGGTGAAGCCATGGGAGTGGGCGCCCCGTTCACCACCTCTTTGTTGCTGCTGCTGATGGTGCGGTGTCATTCTTGCACCTTGATCAGAAAAGTTGTTGTAGTTGCCCCGACCACTCATATAATGATGAGGGGGGTGGCTACTGCCCGGTGCGTTAACAGGAGGCGGCGTCTGGTTCGACGGCCCGGTGCTTGTGTTGGGCTGCTTGATGGGACCCAATCCACCCTCTCGCATGCGATGTGGAGGAGTGTCACTCCTAAATCAAAAAAGATGAAACAAATGGGATTTTAGAATTGTCAATTAGCACATCTAAGACTGATACAATTAACGGAATACGAATCCAATAAAGCCTAAAAAATGTAATAAAAATGAATTAAATAGCATTTAGGTCTACTGTGTTCCCATACCTGGGCCCTTTTGTCACATCCTCCTCCTCTGACGTCTGCCTCTGCCTCGGAGGGGGATTTATTCCGCAACCTTCTCCTCCACCGGGAAATACCTCAGGCCCCCAAGCCAATTTAGGATCAATAGGAGGAGTACCACGGTGCGGGTGCCCTGGATGTTGTTGTTGCCGATCAAAGGGGTCTGAACCAGATCCCCCTGAATCAGACCGCTCACGCCCTATGAGCCCTGATGATTGTTTTTTATTTAATGACATAACTAATATGATCCAAATAGATATATTTGTAAGAATTACAAAAAAAATCCTCTTACCTGATGGATGCATGCCAGTGGAGTAAAAGTCCATAGGAGGGCGGCCCTGCATCATGCGAGGGTCCATGTAGGGCATCATCATCCAGCGTGGGTCAAAATTCATTGGAAGAGGTCGAACTAAGTTTCCAGGTTGATAAAGTGGTCCACCCTGCTTAGGTCCAGGTCCTGGCTGGGGTGTTGAAACTGGTGAAGGACCCTGCGGCGCTAGGGGTTGGGGGGAGATCTGGCTTTGGGATGCCTGGCTATGCTGCTGTTGCCACTGCTGTTGCTGCTTCAATAGTTGCTCCTATCAACATGAAGGCAAACATAGTTTGGGGTAAGATCACTACCTTGTTGAGTGTAAAGGCCTCTTTAGACTTCTATGTACACAGGGGCGAAAACAGACGCATTGTTTCATGCAATGTCATGCTACTTATACCATGGAGCAACTGTTTTTTCTTCTTTGCAATGCATTTTTTCCACTGGTGCGTCTTAAACTCTAGAAGGACCTTTTACAATTCCTGATGTTCAAATTACATAGGACTTTGTATCACTACATTTCTTTATAAATATCATGGTAATCATGATATTTACGTCTTGTCAACGTCCTCCTTAGCTATATGACATATTGTGAAACTAATAAGAGACAAGCTACACAACATTTTCAAAAGATACAGTCGTGCTCAATCAATTGCCAGTATAATATCCCTACCTGCTGCTGCCTCTGAAAACGAGGTGGGAGAGACTTTTGGTACTTCGAATAACCCTGGCCCGGAGGAACAATTGCTTGACGGCCTGATCCTCCTCCAATATTCTCAGTCTTCACTGGTTCCGCCCCTCTTTCACCTCCACTTGCTGCTCGTATGTGAGGAGTGCAGGCAGTCTCTTCTTTGTCTACTGGTGAAGGTACTTCCAACGTCGGTGGTTGTGGCTGTGTCACAGCTGGCTGAGGACAATGCTGGACATCTGAATGGCAAAGACAATCGTGTTGGTATATGTATTTTTTATCGTCAAACTAATTATACAGACGCGTGTGAATGTACCTGTGTTAGAGTCGTAACTGCTGTTGCTGCTCGCCCGCTGTCTGTCTCCGACACCAAGACCTGTGCCTGACTGCGCAGGCAGCACAGGAGGCTCTTCAGGGTCGACACACGGTGACGGTGGCTGGCTGATGTTAGGGGAAGACGCAGAGGCCGACAGAGATGGACTTGGGCTGCCAGCTGTGGCTGCCGTAGAATTCCCATCGAGGCTGGGTGTCTTGCTGCCGCCGCTACCTCCGACGCTGCTGCTCTGCTGTTGCTGCTTCTCATCCAGCCTTTTCAACTTTTCGGCACAGGCTGCACGTCTCTCCTCCTCCATCCGACGTTCTTCCTCCTCGCGGCGTCGACGGGCTCGCTCCACAGCAGCGGAGATCTCAGTGGAGGATTGCTTCCTGCGCTGACGCCATGTTTCATCCTCGTCGTCCGCTGGGACCCCGTGGACCAGCAACCCAGGCTGGGGAGGAGGAGTAGGGCCTCCTGCTGCTGGCTGATGCTGGGGGTGGCCTACTTTTCCACAGACCAATGATGCACTCTGGTTGTGAGACCGGTCCTGTGCAAATTGTTAAAATTATCAGCATCATTAAGGAAATTCATTTCACATCCAGATCTTTGCAATTGTGCAGAGAATATTTTTTTAACCAAAGAATAAAAAGGGGGGTGGAGAAAAATCCCAAAATTCAAAAAATCCAACTCTGCAAATTAATTACTTTTAGTTTCTGTGGCCCATGGGTGAGAAATGATGAAATTTATGTCTAAAAGGCCCGGTCAGGATGACTACCTGTCGGTAAAAGGAGTGAGGCCCTTGTCCGACGAATGGCCCAGGTGGAGGGGAGGGCTGCTCCCGGTGACCACCCAGTCCATGCCTGCGCCCCTGTATACAGGCAGACCCCGTCAGCCATACACAATGGTCTACACTTACAAAACGCAGACATACACACCAACACTTCCACAAGCTTATGTGGTATGTTGGGCCTCTCCCTTTTATATTGTGCCTGGGCCGAATATTAAACACGAGTTCTTTAAATCTATGAAAAAAATAACGTGCTTAAAGAGACCACACGTCTGTCACGCCTTACACTACTAATATGACGGTATACCTACACTTGTACACAAAAATGTGTTTTGTCAAGCCTCTCAACACTAAACATGCAGTTACCTGGTAATTGGCTGGTGCTCCTTGGCTACCCTCAGCCCATCCTGGCTTGATGGAGGGAGTCTGTGGGCCATCGTCAGTGTTGGAGGGAGGACTGTGGCGGTTATCTCCACTGCTGTCTGAGGCTCGAGAGCATGAGGTTGCAGAGGGGGCTTCTTGACATTTCTCCCGCTCACTAAAAATAGATTTTTAAAATTAGTTTAATACAACAACTAAATTTAATATTTGGTCACAAACTGACTTTGAGTCATTCTTGCTCTCTGTTGTGCCCTCTTCTCCCTCGTCATCTCCTTCGTCATCACTGAACTTCAACTTTGCGGAGTAATCAATCTCCTCGTGTGCCCCTGATAAACCAAAATAGGACAAATAATCATTCACAGCAGTACTTTGAAAAAGGTTTAAGTTAAATCAATTTAAATCTATAAAAGAAAACACATTTGTAAGTACAATATTACAAATAAGCAAAGTCAGACCTGCCCAGCCTTCATCTCCATCGTGGTCCAGCTCATCGAGCTCCTTGAGGTCATCCTGCTTTAGGATGGAGGGTCGCTTGACCACCTCTCCACCTGCATCTCGTGTAAGAAGCTGAGGCCTGCTGTCAGGACCAACCTGCGACCGAGAGAACCTGAAAGAGGTGGGACAATGCATCATTAATTTATTAATGACTAATTTAATGTGAACTTATTATTAATGTTCTGGAATGTATTCACTTTCCAAAGAGCATTTGCATATGGGCGAGCACGTACCTTGGAGCTGGACCCTCACCAGGTGGTGGAAACCTGTAGGGCCCTTGAGGACCATAATTTGCCGGGAAGGGTAAATATGGTGGATACATCTAGAAGAGAGAGGGAGACAAAAAAGCTCAGACACACTCTTCCCTGTGAAATCTAAGTGTAAGCAAACTACATTTGAAGAAGAAAACTTACAAACGGAGGCATGATCCCTCGGAATTGGGGAAACCCAGGCCCCACAGGGGGCTGAGGCAGGGGTAAGGCGGGGCTGCCTGCGGGAGGGTTCCTAGGTGGCACGTGGGACTGCGAGTTCTGAGGTGGGACCCCGGCTGCCCCGTCCATCAGCAAAACCCCGCCGCTGCCACCCTCTACCGCCCCCTCCCCAGCGAGGGTGGGTGCCAGGCCTCGGCCCCCACCGTCCCGCCAGCTTGTAACGTCTACACAGATGGTACAGAAGAAAAATTATGAATTCTTTATACTTACTAGAAGTAAAATGCGCTTTGTGAAATGTCCTGCATTACTCAAGAAACTTTTTTTTCCCCTTTGCCGAGAATTACGAAACATCGCTTACTCTGGGGGCGGAGGCTTGGTCCGGGCCCATACCACTGATCTGCAGTGCCCTGTTCTCTGCCAGCTTTGTCCTGGTCGCCAGCTGCCTGCAGGGTGGGAAATTCCTCGCGAGAGAATGGCGACGGTAGGTTTGATCCCTTTCCACCTGCAAAAAAAAAAATATATAAAAAAAAAAGTCAAAGGGAACGCGCTTTGGCAAAAATATGCACACATGTGAGGGATACATGAAAAAAAAATACTCACCATCCCCTGGTACTCCATGTGTAACACTGGCCTGTGCCCAGGACCTTGCCCCTGCGGCCTGGGTTGAAGCTGGAGCCAAAGCCTGAACAGGACAAAGACGTACAAAAATAAGATATGTGTCAACTGTTTTTCCTTAGAACCTAAAAAAAAATCCATTGCCTTGATGCATGTATCTTACTGTGACTGTTGGCACCTCTGAAGCTGGCGGGGTTCTCGGGCGGGTCGGTGCAGGCGTCTGTGAAGCCACAGGCTGCTGCGGTTCCTGCTGCGGTGCTGACGATGCATCGGTACTGAAAGAATCAAAATAAAAATTATACTATAGCAGGGGGGAAAGAAAAACTGAAACTCAAATGTGATTCTCTTCTGATACGTACACATTTGAAATGAGTACGTCAGACAAGCGCAATTTACCTCTTTGGGTCCGCTTGTTCCTGTTTGCTTGCCCATCCTGTGCCGTCTTTGGGAACGAGTGAGACGTTGGGATCGTTGCCTTTATTCTCTGCCTTCAGACTTGGCAAATTGGCAGGGGGTGGCATACGCCGGGCAGAGGCAACTTTACCGAGAGACTGCAAGCCATGGCGGGGGGGAACTGATCAGACAAACAAGGTCAAAATGTTAGCTGTGGTCAGGAACCAGGATTTTCACCACACACTGGTTTCGGAAATAGAGGATAAGATAACACTTTAAATGATCCCCAGAGGGGACATTCAGGTGTTACAGCTGATCAAGTATTGTGGTATTGCATAATAATTATCAGTTAAAAAAAATAGAAATAATGTCCATGATCTACTTTAATAATCAAGAATCTGTCAGAAGTAGCCAACTCTGTATAATAATATTGCCTTTATTAGTCCCACAATGGGGAAATTCGAGATTCGAACCCAGGCCTCCTGGGGAGACTGGGTCCTGAACGCGGCGCCTTAGACCACTCGGCCATCCTGGCAGCAGGAAAATGCTTTGGAATATGAAAAGTGAAGCTGTGCCGATTCAAACAGCCATTTTGTCCTGGGGGGATTGAAATCAAATAAAATGAAAAAAAAAACATCGCAAAGATTTACTATGCTGGAAGGAAAATAGTGAGATCCTAAATAAAACATGCAGTACAGGGACTAAGCACAATCCGCATGCTGTTCACAAGCAAACCTCTGGATCAGCTCACATGATAAACCTTCTATTAATCAAAATTCTGGCCTATGCGGCAATAACTGCGCTGCAGGCTGGAGACTCGACAAACTTGAACTGCAGGGATAAATACATGCACAGCTCAGGGACGGAAGAAATTCTTTTGGTTAAAGTACATATTTTTGGCGGGGGAATATAATCGATGCAAAACAGATTCATGCTAAATTTGGGAAATAATATCACAGGGATGAAAAATAAAAGAAAATTCTCTGAATATAATTTGAAATACATTAACATATTAAAGGGAAAAATTGCCTCTAATTTTCCATTAATTTTCTATCCCACTTATCCTCAATTAAAAAAAACAAAAAAAAAACACCTCAACAAAAAGTGTTAATTGAAGAAAATGTGATTATTTTTTGCCACGATACTCACCAATAGGCTTTTGTGTTTCAAGGCTCTTTCCTTTGTATGTATCAAACAGGTTGAGAGACGCATACTTGGTTTTGCCTTCCTTCCCCTTTGCAGTTTGCCCAGAGCGCTCTGACATTGCGCTGTCCGCTCATCGAGTATGGTGAGCCCTGAGACTGCGGGATGCAGAGACGGCAATATGTTACAACGGGACAGTTATATCATGCACACAACAACACACTGCTCAACAATACACCACTGAAAATACTTTCCAAATGGGCCACATGATAAAGTGAAATGATTGTCGGGGACTGCACCATGCTCACCTCTATTATTTCCGATGTTAATTTAACGTCATTTAAAATTTTATAATTCTACATATTTTAACATAATTTTAATAACCTCCTACTTGCGTTGATTTGGATTATACCCAAAGAAATATTAACATAATTATTTCATCAACATTCACAAAAAAAAAAAAAAACCAGAAGTGTGAGCGTTCACTTTTCTAAATTTTTAAGGAGGGCTGACATGAACAGTAACTAACATTTTTCTCCCATCTTGCATGCAGAGAATAAGAATGGTGCTTGACATTGTTTTTTTTTTTTTTTTAAATAGTGACCATAGGAATCAGAAAAGTCATTTAGTTGCCAATACTGAAGACAAAACTTTCTGTTCTTACCCACACACGTGCATATCCAAATTAAAGCACCACAAATACACTGCATATTTTTATTTTTATTTTGACTTTATCATGTGAGGGCTGGCGAGGGACTACATTTACCGGATGTTGCCCACAAACACTATTTTGCCCAAGTCTTTATTATATGTACATTTTTTTGTTGGAGTGGAAAGTAAATCCCATTACCTACTTTCCAGAGATACTGAAAATGTGCCTGAAAATCCAACGTAAATGTGCATGTCAAAGCAGAGCAATTTATTTATACTTAAAAGAACCTTTACGGGTTAAAACAGTGCTGTTGGTAAAACAGGTTGCCTCTCCCAAAACAGCCTGTTATTTGTCCCACACTTTATTTTAAATAAGGACAAGTTCTGTCTAGTCTCGGAGGATAGCGACAGAAGACACATAATATAAGTGGCGAAGAATTGCGAGTGTTTGCGAACGCAGTGAATGTTGATTTCTCGTCAAGGTTCGTTCAAGGTCGCAAAGACGTTCGGCAGACATTCTCATACAGTTTTAACTGTCGTTTTTTTTCTTATCACGAGAACATTTTGACCATGCGCAAAATTCCTTGCTCTAGCTCAATTTCTTATTTAGTGGGATAGCGCTTAACAACGCATAACTAAACACATCAACAAAGAATCACTGTACAAAAAAAGCGGCAAAAAAAAAAACGGTTGCTATGGAAACAACTGTTTTTTCCCTGTACCTTGCTTTGAGAGATGGTTGGCGCTAATGCAACTAAGTGCCAGGACTCATTTTACTGCGTATCAACAAAAGGTGAAATCATCACCACTGCGTTATTCATTCCACACTTAACAGGATTCATGAGAGAGATTATTTTGTAATACCTACAAAAGCAAAATCCCCAGCCCCCAAAAGTGTTTGGCTCGCTTCACTACAATACAGTATGTATTTGAATGACTTTCTGTTTTAAAGGCCAATCCACATACAACAAGTATTTCAGGCTTTGATTTCAACCAAATTTGCACGTTACACTGTTGTCATTCCTGATGTACCTATTCAGGGAAATGTCTTTTTCAGACCCCCCAAAAAAACAACACATCAAGTGGGATATCACATTATCTTTTAAAAGATGAATTTTCAACATATTTCTTGAGATAATCCCCCCCCCCCCCCATCATCTTGCTCATGCCATCACCAGCGAATGCAGAGCAAAACCACGAAGATACAGTACCTTTTTCTAACACTCCCTTTAACAATTTTGCTTTTCTTCTGAGCCATTCGGACTGTTTATCGTATGTGGCCACTTCTGGCATCGGAACATGCATCTCGTGAAGACATACATGCATGGCCGTTTGTTGCGTAATTAAAGGGACGTTACAATTCAATAAGTAACATAGATAATGTAGATAATATTTTCTGACAAAAACAAAATGATTTTTCTGTCAATTATTTTTATTGATTTATTTTATGTTGATGTCAGTTACAGTTACAAGTACACAGATGCATTTTTTGTGTTCATTTTAATATTTTCATTTTGGTGATTTTCAAAACAAAACAGTATCATTACGAGTATTAGTACTATTAAAGTCGAAATGCATTCATCCTTAATCATATGCAAAAAATAAACGACAAATGTACTGTACTCTACCAGCGTCGAAAACTCTTCTTCATTTGTGTTTGTATGACAGTATTATACTTCAATATCCAAACAATTGACACCGGAAGGCACAGAAGGCTTGTAGAATTAATGAAACTTGCATTAATTTCAATACGGAAAGATTATTTACACTATGAATATTTTGAGAGGGACTAAATCAGTATAAATCAAGAGTGAAACGAAACCTCTCAATGCAACACCCTTACCAGCATGTACCTATTAAATGCATCTATAATACAACTGAACACGTTCGGCTTGCTTAGGCAAGGTTGGGATATCATTCCTGAGCAACGCCACTTGCTAAGAACAACAAAGCAAACCAACAACGATAAACGTGCAACACAACTTTGCCCAAATATCCCAATTGTGCGTGTGTGTCGTTTACACTATAGAACAGCACAACCGATGTTGACACCGAATGCATGTTCCGTGTGTAAATGGCCAGATGAGATTAGAAAATTAGGTCGTGGACGACTGGTCAACTATATGGGATTAAAGGGGCCAGCAGCCTCGCTATACAAAGCCTTGCACTATCTGCAGCATCGGGGCCTTACCTAATCATATTCTAGAGTTGTTACCTCGACACAGTTGCCAGCGCAACGCAGATGCAACAGTACGAGTGTTAAAAGTCCTAATTCAACCCCTAAAATGGACACTATTTGGATTGAATGCGATTTTGTTGTAGCACTGATGCTAGCCGGAGCTAACTGGCAGGCCATCCATGTTCGCATTGGGAGGGGGACTGCGTTGATGTTTCATAACGCATTTCAACAGTGGCGATTACACTTGGAGCTATTCCCACCATTCAAGTGGCCTTTCTTATCAATCACACGCTAAAAGGTTCCTGTGAGCTTCCTCGGTCTTTATTTTACTCATATGACGCTTTTAATTTTGACAGACATATGAGGGAACGGAACAAAATGGCGCTGGACAGAGGCCCGGGTGATTTTACCGTTAACATTTAGCGACGCCGGTTTGGGCATGGAGTAAGATAAAAACACATATACTGTAAAGACACGTAAAGGTAAATAACATTAGTCTTAGTTCCAAACGTTCACGTGTCAAAATCAAACACTGAATTACGGAAAGCTACACATCGGTCTGAAACTGACTGAACGACTGCTATCTAATGTTTAGCGTTATCCACATTAAACTGATATCAGACGTATATAACCAGATAATTGAACAAAGTACTTGTCATTTATACTGCGATTAAATCGAGTCCGATACTTGAATTCCACCGCATATAGTTGTAAGACAATAAACATACATTCATTAGCAAGCTAGGCTAACCAGGCTAGAAACAACCAAGACTATCCCTTCCCGAAAAAAAGCATCCAAGACTGCTCCTTAACAAAATTCCGTCGCTGGTCTGTTCCAACAGCGCATTATTTTTATTCTAAAAACAGCGAAATGAATACATGTCTCTTTATAACATGTATTCGAAAACTATTTCCAGCCACTGACCTGGTCTTATCCCGACTTGTCTCGAGGTTGATTCGCAGAATGAGGTTAGATTAGCTTTGCTAGCACAGCGTCCTAGCTAGCGAAGCAACGTTATTTCCCCCGCATAGTCAAACACCCCCCCATTAGCATTTTCGTCACAGATGTGAGTGGGTAAATACAAAGAAGCTATGCTGCTTACTTGTACTCCCCTTCTTTATCCCGAAAACAAATAAAAGAGGGGGGGTCGACGGGGGGGGGGTGTAAATCGAAGCGTCACCTAAAAAACTATCAAAGGCTACTGGAAAATTTCGTGAGATCGGACTCGTTTGGGAGTCGATGAGGGATTAAAAAACAAACTACTGTGTTCTGGATTAAAAATAGACAACAAATATGTTTTATTAAATCTGAATGAATCACAGTAGTGGAAAATTGCTTTGTTGTTTTGTAAATGAGCTGGGAAAATGTCTGAATGATGTCAAGTGAGGGTAGTCCAGGTCATGTTCATTCTTCCACTAAAAATATAATTCCACAAACATCATGGTTATATTTTTTCTTGTTTTGACATACTTACTATAGGACAGGGTTATTTTCGCATTCTTCCACGACGCAACCCAGAATAAACATACTAGGGTGACATTAACCTTCAATGTTTTCTCTTGAAAAATGGAATCACAACACTGACGTGCAACGCTTTCCACTACATGATGCCATAGATACATTTGGTATTTTGGGGGAAATATAAAAGTGAATCAGACAAATGTGGATATTTTGGCAGCAACATTTTATTTCTGTTGATCAGAGTTGTGTTGGCAAGGAGTCAATTTGGTGTGAATCCAAAAATATTTAAGATAACAAAATGTTAAAATATTGTCCCCACACACTGATTGCATCATAAGTAGGAGTCCCTCACATTCACCCACACGTACACACTTTTAAAATTATAACCATGGTTAAACAAACCATTGAAACGCAGGAGGAAATTCCCCAATCCAGTTCAGTCATCAAAATAAACATCATTTTATATTTTGCAAAGGAATTGTTACAATCAAATTCAATGTAGAACATTTTTAGACGAAGGACCAAGTCGAAACACAAGTATGTTGCAGGCAACATACTGTAAGATCAGTAAAGTGGATAAAAGTCCTTTAAAATTAAGTAACATGAAAGCCTTCTTAAATCCTACTGAACTCCAAGCACATCTGAAAACTCAAATAGACTGTGATTGGAGATATCACAATACTCAATTTAATTCCTAAGAAGTGGTTGTTTTCAATATATACAGTTTGGGCATGTCCTTTTGGGTTTGGGTGGTCAGCACCAAAGCAACACATGTGAAAAATAATCCTATTACACATGAATTCATTTTCATATAAAAAAAACAATCTGTCTTTATAAAGACAGTCTTTGCTCAATAAAAGATAGAAGCAAGGCAAATTATGTCCATCGTAGTGCAGGGGGGGGGTTCACATTTCAGACATTTTACATTCTTAATTTAAAAAAATGTCACTTTTGTTCCTTCCTGAGAAAGTGTTCCCGTTTTTTCTTTGGCGGTCAAAGCCTGAAAAAAAAAGGAAGTCATTTGAGTCATATTCCGATACTTTTGCTTCGCTTTTTAGGCTGGATTCACGATGCATCAATTACACATGTCGGATTATTTTTTTACTCTCAAGGTGGCACGATTTATCTTTTATTTAAAATTTTGGATGAAATTTTCATTTCTAAAATTCCTCCTCTTTGATGCACTCGTATTTTTGTTTGTGAAACTGAAGGCGTGTCAATCATTAAATAAACAAAATAATCGCTAATAGCAGCCCGAGGGAGAATGTTGAGGTTACTCTCATTAAAATCATAAATGAGGTACATAATGTTTAATATTCAAATAATTTGTGTGTTATGCTTTACTTCAGCGTACTTATTTACATGCAATTTGAGCATGATTTAAAAATAAAATCTCGCGTCTTCTACTAAAGTTGACCCATGCATATTTGTTGCTCAGCACACAGCGAATTCACTTATTTACAGATTTTTTTCCGTATTTTTTTTTTATATTTAAAAAAAAAAGTAATGTATTTCAATGGCCATCAATTGTATGCAGATTTTCATTATTTGTAGGCAAGCCTAGTCACTTTCCCTTGCAAATAACCGGGTTCCACTGTATAGATTTAAGTTGCAATATCACCTTTCACCTCTAGATGGCAGACATGGCTTAGTTACGCTTGAACTGGCTCTTATACAGCCACATACTACAAAGCAAGTATGCCTAATCATTTATTTGCGGACTTTGAATGACATGCAGGAAAAATATAAAATGTAATATTTAAAATTTGGAGTGAATTGATTTTTGTGAAAAAAATGCACAAAATGTCGGTTTGCTGTACAGTGTTGTTTATGCACGAGGGCCCTGTACACTGGGGGGAAAAAAATCAAAGTATGTGGTTACTTTTTGATTGTTGAGACCCGCATTGTACTGCATTTGTGAAACTTCTTACTTGTAAAAGTTGAACCTCACCTCTGATTCATGTGCATTACCGGCCTCCGTATAAGTGGATTTTGGCAAACGAGACGGTCTCATCGTAGTCTTTCTGGCCCTTCTCGTAGATGACAAAGATGTGTTTCCGGTCGTCCACGGGGTCATTATCCAGCGACGTAATGCAGGAGTAACCGCTCGCGCCCGGCCAGATCTGCAGAGCCTCCTTCTCCCAGGAGTTACCATCAGTCAGTGACCAACGTAAGGTGAGGTTAATTCCTGCGATGAACAGTTCAGTTAGTCATGATGTGGACAAAAATGTGGTAACGCTCTCAGATAAAAAAAAGAAGTGGTCCCTTACTTTGTTGTGCATTAGATGGGTTCGTGAAGAAGAGCACCCCCTCTTTCTGAAAGGCCCCGGCTGCTACCGCGGGATCCACAAGCTCATAATCGAAGTACAGGTCATCTATGGGCAGGGACATTCCGCCGTCTCGGCTTCGCACCACCACGCGACACCTGCAGTGGTAGTTGTTCTGGTTTCGGACATTGATGACGATGCTTCCGTCGGTCATTTCAAATGGCTGTGGAAAAGCACAGGATTCAAATCTTGTTAAGGTATTTGGTTAACAGTCGTGGGTGAATTCCACACCTGCAGCTAGCACAAACGTAAGCTTCAAGAAGATAAAACTCAAAATTAATTTAGACTCAAGCAAACAATTCATCATTGTTATAACACTTTGGGGGGGGATTGTTTTTACTGCAAGGTTGTTCAGTCACGCATCGAGCTAACAAGCTATTGCACCCTTACAGGAACATGTTTGGCGTGTACAAATGAAAACACCAGATGCTACATTGTTCTGCTGACACAACACAAGATCTGAACTTTGTTCTAAGGCTTTGTTATCCTACTACGACGGAACATGGACAAGTCGCAACAAATGCTCCGGTGAACATAAGCGGGTAAGGAAGGTGAACTGAGGGAGTCTATCCGCAACTTCCATGCCATGGGTGGTTGGGGACATGCAATCTGAGTGGGCTACGTTCAAAGCCTCCATTGTTAAGATGGTTGCTCTGAGTTGAAGCCGGAACGTGACTGACTGATGTGGCAGCAATTTGAGTCGCTGCTGGTGAACACCAACAGTGGAAGGCGACTCAATTTACCAGTCAGTCCGCATTCCAAATTCTTACTGACGGCAAAAAAAAAAAAAGATGCTGCGAGAAGCCAGCTAAAGTGATTGAAGGCTCGCTAATGAGCAACTGCAGCTCCTTTTGGCCAGTTTCCACGCACCAATGTCTTCTCCTTGCAAGTGGTTTCATTTTGTATTTGTGTGTTTGGCTTTTCTGATTCAATAAATGGCTGGAAATGCATCGGGGAGAGTGGCTCTCCTTTTTTACCCACTCTGCTCAAGTGGCGACGTGCGTGAAGTCAGGCTGCACAATTAATCAAACTCAAATTGACATTGCAAGGTAGTGGACTGGAATTTTCAAATTGAAAGGCTACAATTTGTAAAAAAAACAAACCAAAAAAAAAACGGCTTTTATTTTTACATATTGTTTAAGTCACAGTTTCTTTTTTTTGCATTATTGTTGTAATTAGACATTTGATGTGAAGTTGTCATAGTGAACTCTTGAAAGACTGCAAGTCAAAGTGTTTAATATGTTACATACTCTAATTCGCTTTTAAGGCAAATTCTGGCTTGCAACACAAAGCAAAAAAAAAAAAAAATTCAAATCAACCAAGCGAACGTTCATCATTTGAAAGTAGGGGCACTTGTATATCACGGTAAGTTAAGTGCAGCGCTCCTGGCCCTATAAAGGATAAGCAATATAGCAAATGGATGTTTGGCATACCTGGCACTCATCAGGGTTGAAATCTAGCGGCCTTTTCTTCTGGTTGTAAGGGATGCTTTTCAGCGCTGCCCCATTGAACCATGTGTGTCCATGGTCATCACTCAGGATGCAGAAAACACCATCCCCTTCCAATGTTCCATGACCGCACACTACCAACCTTCCCTGGTTTGGCTCAAAGCGTTTCTGTTGTGGGTGAAAAAAAAAACCCTTTGATGATACTCGGTATTTTCGGAACAGTTAACAATCATTACAATGGTATACCAGTAACAAATGTTCAAGAAGCACACAATGGAAAAATAATTAAGATTAAAGTTTATCTCTCTTTAAAGCCACCTCATGTCCTCTTACCTGGATGCCCGATCCTGGCCCAGGAGCGAAATTCTTGACTCCTAACTGGACCGAGAGGTTTCTGGGTGAACTCCAGCTTAGGCCGTCATCCTTGCTTTCGACCATCAAGGTACTGGCAGGTCGACAGTTGTACAGGTGGAAACAGGAAGTGTAGATCAGAATAACTGAACCCACTTCCTGGTCTACCACTACCGAGCCCAGGTTCAGACCGTCCTGGTCAAGTCCGTCGTCGACAATGAAGCTGGTCGGTGACCATGTGGATCCTAGTGAGACGAAGGAAAGGAGGCCGGAATGATCTTAGTTAAAGGACATCTGCGTTTGCGTGGCCTGGTAAAAAATGTGAATGTTTATCCAACTCCCATCTTATATCTGATAATATTTAAGTGGCCGCAGGTTATGAGGGTTGCGCTACCTTTGTCAGTGGACCGCCGCATCGCAATGAACTTTGCTCCCGTATCACTAGCTGAGGACTTCCTGCCCTCAGCAAAAGCCAACAGACTTCCCATGGGGGTGAAAGTGATCAGAGGGATCCTGTAGGTGTTCACCTCCCCTTCCACCCCGCTCACCCACAGCAGCTGTTCCTCATACAACAGCGGTTTGATCTGGACCAACAGAGCAAAGCATTTGAGAGATTGTGCAGATTACACAAGTTGTTTAATGTCACTATTTTTCCATTAACATAAATTATTTTAAAAAGGGGGTCCTCTGGTATTATATTATAACCCAGATAATGCAGTAATTAAGTCATGATTACAGTAAATATGTATATGAAAACACTACTGTGACCAAAGTTAATAATAATAATAATAATAATAATTTAAAAAAAAAAAGGGAGAACAGTAACTGACGGCAGTAACATGAGCGTGTTTTCTTGTGCCCCGTTACATGGTCGATTTTACTTTTTTTTTTTTTTATAATGAACTGCAGGCATTGAACTAGTCTAGTGAGCAATAATGCGTTAAATTAAGCTTCTAGTACCAAAAAGAATTAAAACAAAAATAAAAAATCTATATATAAATAAAGGAAAACAGTAACTGACGGCAGTAACTGGGCGTGTTTTCTTATGCCCTGTTACTTGGTGGAGGATAGTTTTTTTTTTTAATGAACTGCGCGCAATGAACTAGTCTAGAGAGCAGTAAGGCGTTAAATTAAACGAACCACAACACTACTAAGTGACTGTTGTCTTCGAACAACTAAAGGTTGTTATTGTCTTACCGTGACAGAGCAGATGATGACAGCGGGTAGTAGTAGCGACAGTGCAGTCGCTAGCACACTTCCTGTTTTAAGATTCCTTCCCTGTACGAGAGACATTTCTTCTGTTTGAGCAGAAAACGAACATAAACGTGAGGAGATCTACTTCAAAATATAGATAAACAAAGAAAAAAGCAATCAGCCGGTCCACATTGCGACCCTGAATCAGCAGTAAAGATTGGCTCATGTGACCAAGGTGGGCGGTCACATGATCACAGCGCGAGCATAAACCCGGAAATAGAACTTGCGCTTTGAACAGGTTCTACATGAATTTTTAAGAAATCGCTTGAATTTGGACCACAACAATTCTTTATTCCAGACATTTAAACAACTGAACACATATTTTATGACTGCAAAATTGTTAATATCTTTTGGGAAGATTATTTTTTTTTTAATTGTTTTGTGATACTTTGTTGAGGCTTGTCTATGCCAATATATTTTGTACATTTGAAGTTCTATAATAAAAAAACAGGTTTTGCATGATAAATACTGTACGAATCCGTTAATTATATTCACACAAATTAAAATTGTTCAGTACACAAGTTGCTGGAAATTACACACGTGGAGTGCCAACCACAATAATCATATAATAAACGAAATGGTTTTAGATGCATGAATAATAATAATAATAATTATTATTATTATTATTCAGCAGTAATAATAATAATAATAATTATTATTATTATTACTGCTGCTGCTACTACTACTACTACTTCTACTACTACTACTACTAATAATAATCTAAAATTAATAGTAACTAGGCCAAGCCTATTATGCTCCATTTTGAAAGTTTGAACAATTTGAATCGAACAATTAAATGCTCTTCCACTAAGAGCTTGTATACAAGTACATTCACTTATTTGTGGCTTTTCCAGTTATTTTTATTTATTTATTTTTGTAACGACTGCTTTAGAGACACAAATGGTTGTTAAATGTTTTCACCACACGATGGCAGTAATCGACCTAAGACAAAAGGGGACCCTCTGCTAGACGCACAATGAGAGGCTATTATACAATACTGTATAGTAAGGTCAGGATATCAGTAATATTTGTGATTGAAATCCACAACACGTTTGAGCAAATATGAGGGTAAAAAAATAAAACAAATAAATAATATGATAATCTGAAAACACACCGTACATTTGGAGTAGAAAACGTGCATTTCAGGAATGAATAGGTCGACCTTATGAAATCATCTATAGGAGAGGTAAAATAGAATAATTAAGTATGTAACAATGATGAGAACAATGACAAGAATATAAACGATGAAAACACCAACAGAATTGCAATAAAATTACTTGTCCATAACCAGTTACCCGTCAAAGACAATACCCACCCAAACTCTTACCTGTTCGACCTGATGCCCTCTGGCAGGCGCTACAGGTGCATCAAATCGAGGACCAATAGACTGAGAAACAGTTTCTTTCCGAGAGCCATCTCCATTCTAAACTGTCACACACACACACACGACCACCCTTACCTTGCAGAACAGCAACTTGATGTGTTTTTATATATCCTATTCCGTATTATTTTCCATTGCACTAACTATTCTCTTATTTATCCAATTTATATACTTAACTGAATTATTGTTGTATTGCACTGGAGAGGGGAGCTCTCTAATCTCGTTGCACTCTTGAGTACAATGACAATAAATTCTGATTCTGAGTTTCAAGGAACACTAGTTTTAATCTCCTAAAATGTAAACCACTGCACACATTAATGTGGTCAAGGGAATTAAAATAATATGTCAGTGTTTTTACATGATCATAATGGTTTGCAAATAACATATTCAACATAGTACTGAAATTAAAGCTGAAAGTCTGTGTTGAATATGCTGATACACAAAGGCAAAACCTCTCTGTCTGGACCTCAACGTGCCTGGGGAAAGAGTTACCATTGTGACTAAAATAAAGGCAAAAGGGCAGATAACTAGCAAAACAAAAGCTAAACCAAACAGAAGTGGCGACGTTTACTTTTTGATAAAGAAATACAGACCAGTACACCGAGAAGAAAATGTCGCTTCTGGTTTGGAAAGTATGTCGAGAATTTGAGTTTGAATGATACCTTTTAGCTACTTATTGTCTTCTTGGAGTCTGAAACAATACGTTAGGATTTTGCAGTCACGATGTGGGCTAAATCGTACAACTCAGATGTTCTCAGGTCAAACGAGGAAACACAGCCAACATGGCAGAGATGTCCTTGATTATCATACCATCCACAATCAGAGCTACCTGCAAAGAAAAGCACACACCTAACAAACTCATAACTTATTACAATATTTCAGTTTTAGTTATGCTCTCTAACCCACCTGGGAACCATTTGAACATCTTCTCAGTCAAGTGCTCCAAACTAGTGCCATGGACACCCTCCTATTTAACATAGTGTTGTGTTGAACCGTGAACAACATTCCAAAAGTCATGAGGCAGTGCTGAGCTGAGTCACACGCTAAGAGAGACACAGAGCAAAAGAGAGAAGCTGAGAGCAGAAACCAATTGTGAAACTCACACATACGTCTTCGTCAGGCTGACCTGCGGTTAAAACATGCGCGGCAATATCTGTCTATCTGGCAACAGCAGCTGATATGGAATAAAAATTAAAAAAAAAAAATCATCCTAGTTTTGTTGACATGAAGGACTTTGAGCAGCAAAGCAGGTAGGGAGCTTTTTATTGTTTGATTTCACTAAAATGTTCTCCTTTTATTGTCGTTCACGCCCAGGATGCATTTGACAATAAAAAAAAAAAAACATGTCGTCAACATCCGTTTTAATAATAATAATAATTAAAAAAAAAAAGACATTCGAAGAATTAGAATGCATTTGTTATGTGTTTGTTCTTTTTTGTGATGAAACACTGATGCAACCACTTGAGCAATTGCGGACGCATTGTTTTGTAATAGCAGTCTTGGTGTCGGTGTAACTTGCTCTTCGAGTGTAAATGTCAACGGGAGTGAAGGCAAATAAATAGGACATATGAAAATGTGACAGAGAGACAAGCGACACAGACAAGCAGGAAGAGAAAGGTTTAGGTGATTTAAAAAAAAAAAAATTCTTCTTTTTCTTCACAGTTATGCGGTTTTTGCTTTTGCTCAATTCTACATTCTACATCAATTGTAAAGTTTTAAATCCAAACCTCAATATTATAAAATATTGCATTACTCATGACTTCCTCCTCTGGATTTTGTCTCACGATAACATATAAAATGCTACTTCAGTGTTTCACGCATACTTGCATTCGGCAGTCATGTGTTGTCTGCACGCCGCTCAATTGGCTTCAGTGCGATCGCAAAATGATGCGAGGCTGCAGTCACAAAGAAAGAAATAATCATTTCCAGAACATTGTGTTGAAACCCATTTTAGAGATGCGAGTAAAAACAACTCAGCAAATTAACTCGTTCGCTGCCATTGACGGATATAGACGCCGAAAAGTGCATTCATTTTAGTGAATAAGTTAATAAACGCATTGTTAATGTTGAAATTGTTATTATAAAGTTGATGGGTAATATTTTATACAACGTCTTAGTCGATTTTAATAATCAGTATATATTTTTTCAGATTGTCCTCCTCTGAGCAGATGGAGGACAATAATTCTGATGATCAGATGATGGAGGAGAGTGATGTGGATGAATCTCGGCCGCAGACGAGCAACAAACCCAAATGGGAGAATGGTAGCACATGATTCATTCTTTATTTAATTTAATTTAAATATTTGATTAATTTGCCTGATTTTGTTAATCTCTTTTACACATACACCAAACGCACACATCTCGCTTATTCTTTTAGGTCAATGCGTTCTGGCAATTCCAAGCGATTCTCTGCTCAACCCCAGCTTTGATCTTTCGTTGTGCAACCCCACATTGGAGAGGAAAGGCTTCCGGGTAACGCATACGCGATCGTATTACACTACTACATCGTATTCTATGATCAAGTGGAGCGTGTGCATATCATTTTATTGATCTTATCTTGTTTAGATTCCAATCGCAGACATTGAGGTTCCGCTGAAAACAGCCCTGGAAGTCCCCGCAGTCAGAAGATTTATGATTTTCAACTCGTCCCTTTTCCATTTCATAATGGCGCCGGTAACCACTTTCATGTAATGTGTCTTGTAACCCAGTGCATGAGATTTCTCCCAAAATAGACCTGTTTGTTGAGATTGCGCCTTATAGTCCGAAAAATACCGTAATTGAGCCGTGATGGTGAATAACTCCATACAGAAAAATTTACTAATACATCCAGCAATTGAGAACTGTTGTGATATCAAACTGTTCAATATTTTTATTTTTTTTTACTTTTACTTAAGCACAGGCAACGAATTGGCACTTCTACTTTCATACAAAGTATTTGTACTTCTACCGAAGTACATCGTGTGAGTACTTTAGTAACTTTTGTAAATTGTGACTTCCGAATTTGTGTGGATACTATAAAGCTCGACGATTGGGATTTTTTTTTTTTAATATTCTGATGCTGAATAGCAGTTATGATGATAACCGATTTATCAGCCGATTGATTTAAAGAATATATTATGAAAAAAAAACTCATTTTTGATGTTTACAGCAATAAAGATCCGAATTCATGATTGAACAATTAATCATTTTGCACCCTTAGTATTTTCACTCGACAATAGAGAGGAAAATCTGCTATTTAAAAAAAAAGTTTGTTCGAATGTCACTATATTTGTCTTATGTAACGTGTTGTAAAAGAAAAATCTGTCCATTTTTTGTCATTTTGAAATGAACTAATATCCGCTGATTAAACAGCTTTGAATGACAACTGTCCTACATGTCCACCCAAGACTAAAAAAAAAAAAAGTCAAAAAGTAGTGATGATATTTACACAAGTGCACACTCTCCCCTCCTGCAGTTTCTCTATGTGGTGTTGTGGTGTGCCATCTTCTCCACCCTGCGCCTCTACATGACCCTCAGCGACTACTGGATCTTGTGTCTTTGTGTCAGTCTGATCTCCATCTTCCTCACCACAGCCATCATGTTTGTTCTCAACCAGAATAAAAAGGAGGTCAAATATATTTCATATATAAATAATATCTCCTTCAGTGTACTGTGACATTCAAATCTGCTCATTTGAATTCATTTTACGTTCCGTGTGTGTCAGATTAACATGAACTTGGACGTGCGGCTGATCCAAGTAAATGAGACGATGGTCAAGCACAAGCTGCTGGTCACCGTGGCCGACTGGGTGTACAACTGCAGAGGAAGCATGCAGGTCGATCCTCGTAGGGATCGGGTCCAGCTAACGGCTGATCATGCGTATGATGCAGATGTTTGCTTCTTTTCAATAGTTGTACTTTGTGTATTGGGACATGAGTCGTTGTTTGCAAACGCTGACTGAAATGCTGGAGGAGCGCAGTTTAGCGGGCATTGACACCTGGGTGAGTTATCTTTGTGCAGTGGCCTCGAAACTAGGCCAACATCATTATTTCTGAAATGGAACAAGCAATTGCATGTTATTGTGTTGTGGAACCACTTGAGTTATCTGGTGTCGCTCTTCCGCCAGAGCAAGCTAAAGAAGAAGATGTCCCATCTCGTCCTGGTGGCCGAGGTCCCGACCAGGGACCACGAAGAAGGTCACTCGGAGGTGGAGCAAGGTTCAGGGGAGCAGCGCCCCCTGTTGGAAAATGAAGACAAAGGCCGCACTCCTTCTTCGAAAGTCACAACCAAATATAGTCTCATTCCTGATGCATCCTTACCTGCTCAGGTAAGACAGACATTTGTACTATAAATTCATACAGATGTTTCAATGTAGTGCAATGTCTGAATGGATCTCCTCAACCTACTTCAACATAGTTGCTAGGCACCGAGATGCCACAAGGTGGCAGCATAGTAAAAAATAAGAACCCAGCCTTGCCACGAAACAAAAATAAATCACATGAAGCTCCGCAACGTACTTGAAAATGACGGCAAAGCACTATTTTTGTCTAAATGAAACTCCTAAATTAAATATATATTCATGACAATATTAATAATTGCTCTTTTGGTGTAGGCTAGAGCCCACCAGCTGTTGATGACCTACAGCGCTGCTTACGTGAAGCTGCTGGTGTCTGATAGGCTGTCTGGGCCGTCACGTCATCGCCTCCAACCGCAGAGGAACCACTGCTCCACTGCACCGTTCTGCCTCTGCCAGTTCATCAAAATGAAGATTCTTGAATAGCATTCATCCGTGTGCCTTTTGTCCATTCACATGCTTTCATGAGAGCCTTATTTTACAACCTCTCCTCGGGAGGCTACCCATTCCATACTAGGCCAGCGGTGGGGAAACCTTTTGATTGGTGGGCCACAATGGCTTCTAAAATTTGACCGGATTGAAACTTTTAACAGGCCAGATGTGGCCCCCGGGCCGTAGTTTGACCACAGCTGCTTTAGACACTGATCTGTTGGTGATCGGGCGTTGCCTTTTCTTGGTCACGTCCGTTTTTTGGCAAAGAAAAAAAAAAAAACTAAATTTGGAAATCATGTGCATGTATCCTTAGGATCGAAGCACTTCACGATGTTGGTTGGTTTATCGTCGTTATTATGACGTGTGGTCAAATGAATTTGTCAAGCACTGTATATTGTATGTTCAGATTCTTTGTGAATATTTATACAGATCTATACATTTGTATTTTTGTAGGTTATTCACATGCCTATAAATTCAGAATCATGTTTGCTTAAATTATAATTGTGATGGAATACCCACATTTTTCTATTGTACTCTGCATTTGGATTCATCATTTGTAAAGAGGAAACAATTCAAGTATCCTTTGTCGGCAATCCAGCCATAGTCCATTTTCTACTATCTGGTTTCTGGTTTTGCGTCTTTGGTGTACTGACATGACGTTGAATTACTGCACAATTATCGTATCATGACAAAGATAGAAAAACGTAACTTTAATCCTGAGAATGAAGTGAATATGCACAAGAAAAGGAGGCATATTGTAATAACATATGAGAGCAAGAGGGAGAAAAGACAGGCGCTGCAAAACGGGTCAGCTATAAATAGCCTTTTAGTGAGAGGTTGGAGAGAGACACACACACACAGAGAGGTAGAGAAAAAAAATCTCACACACCCAAAGTATAAGATGCCATCTCCTCCAAGTTGTCATTCACAGACCATAATTCATTTATTTTATTCATGACTCAAAACAGCTCAACTCCTGTGCAACACATCCATAAATAAATCATCACAATTGAACAAAACCGGGTACGCTTTGTATTTACTTGTCAGCCACCTCCTTGAAAAAAAAAAAAAAATCTCCGCTATATGACAAGGTCGAATGAAATGAAATACTGCGGGGAAAAAAAATAAAACAATATTTGCATCAGAAAGCAAAGCACTCAAGAAGCTGCAGCTTATCAGTATCTAAACTAGATATGCGAGAAGTGAATGTTTTAATACAAACATTCATATATATATATATATATATATATATATATATATATATATATATCTACAGTATGTAGAAATGTGCCCATGTATATAAAATCTTAAAATAAAACACCGTATGTACTTTTACCACATTCATATCATCATTTCTCGCTTATGTTAATCCCGTATGACACCATAAAGTGCAACCCCGTATTACTATGGTCATATATTGTAGTCTTTACTTAATATTTTCTGGGCAACTGGTTGCATCTGTTTTCTGTCATTTTTATTCTCATTCAGATCACGGGTGACCCGGCGCCGACTTCCGTTGACTTTGAGGTCGAGGGGACAGATTGGCAGCCAGTCGTAGGGCACATATAAACAATCATTCACACGGACAATTAGAGTCTTCAATAATCAAATGTTTTCAAAAGGCCAGACACGCTGCCATAAATCCCAATAATTAGCTGGCCCAAAATGACAATAAATACAATAGCAAAATATATCTATCGACTTTTAAATAAATTGGCAAATGTTTTCCCTCATTCCAAAAGAAAAAATGTAACAGCACAGTCAAAGGAAAAATAAAATAGACAGTAGTAAGTATGTAATAAACACAAACTACTGGAGTCATATAACAAAAATAATTATTTGTAAACGGTGGTGCCCTGAGATGCACGTTTAATTCATTCCGTGACCACACATGTCATTTAGAAAACACTTTTTTTTCCTAATGGAAATGAATGGAAATGCAATAATCTGCCCCCCTTCCAAAACATTTTTTTGTGATAATCAGCATAATACCACTCTATAATATATTCCTTTAGAAAAAAAATATACACAGTGATTAATTGACATAAATATAAATTAAATTGTTTTTTCACTTTTCACGGGCAGTAATATGAATCATTCATCGCAGAGGATAAAGAATATATATTGTTGTTACATCTTATTATTCAAATGCCCATTTTTTTTTTTTTAGTCACTAGTGTTTCAGATTTCGTGTGAACATTAGCGTAATGCTAATGGACTTAAAGGCTACACTGCATGATTAATTTAAATACAACTAATTCTCTTAGTTTTATGTTTAGTCACAATTTGAAGCCCATATCAATCGTTAATAAATCGGGTCTCTTGTATCTCAAGGCACCACTGTACATTTATTCAAATAATGTCACTGTACTACTCAAATATTCAAAGTAGCATCGCTCGAATAGGGAAAAGGGAAGTAGAAGAGATATGTGAAAGTAAAAAAATAAATTAAATAAACATACCTTAGGTCCAGGGACAAAATGGAATTTTCACAAGGTGCTAGTTTAGGCATTATTCTTATTTTTCTCTCTCTTTCTCTTCTATCACGAACATTCATTTTTCACATCCTGCACTGTTGATCTTAACGATTGCTACGTTATAACAACCACACCCATAATGAAGGAAATCCCACCTCACTGCACAGGATAACTGCAGAGGAATACTGTATATAGTAGCTTACAAGTGCACGCCGAGCCTTTATATTTAAGATGGATGGAAATAAACCGAGAATGGCATGCAAGCTCACGTTGTCGCCTAATGGCTACCAATTCACACGTAGTGTCGAGGCGCAACACAATAGAGGCCAATACGCTTCGAAAAAATCAACAATATATCCAAAATCTAGCAATGACTCAATTTAGCCGATCTTATGTTGTCTTCAGCAAATAATTTCGTTCAGAAATTATATACCGCTTCAAGACAAATGCATTTATTGTCATGCACTACTTGAACTACGACTGGAAGAAGCTGCATCATCACCTCAGTCATAATAATACTGATCATACGGTAAGGTGTTCAAGTTCAGCCAATTTTAACACAAAGTGAATATCCGGCACGTGGAAGATAAATCGGTAAATATATATTTTTCTAAAAGAAATCCACAAACGGACGCAGATTATATACTGTATGTTTTGACAGGAAATAGAAAATATCTCCCACACAATTAAATCTGTTCGCCCATTTTGCCACTTTGTCAACTAGCCTCGATTTGGTGTGTTAAATGTGACTTGATCCGCTCCTCTTGACACTTTTAATTTTCGTCTCTTGCACAAGTGCATCATCAATAATACAATAGCAGCACACTGTTTCAACATGGCTCAAATATTCAACCCCCAAAATACTCGTGTAAATATATACTGTATGCTTGGTTCAATAATCGTAGATTTTAGTGACTTCGACTCCCACGGCACAAATGAATTGCAGCTCCGTGTAAATATTAGGTGGATAACAGTTTGTATTTGGCATTTGGACATCCACCGTATTAGGTCGTTTTGGCTGTCAATGCGTATGTTGGATGACAGCATGTTTCGTCGCGCGAGCGAGTGTGTGTGTGTGTGTGAGACCAGCCGAGTGCAGCTGCAAGCGATAGCAGCGCATATTATCAGTGCTCCTGTTTCCATGTAATTATCTAAGCTGATGTTTAGCGGTCCCTCCCCTCCCCCACCCGCGCCTGGTTACGGCTCCCAGTCGTCATCGTGATGCTGCGAGGCGATGATGACCACCACGGTGAGGATGGTGCACAGCACGATGGAGGCGATGCCGACGGCCAGGCTGATGAAGGAGAAGTTGCGGGCCTCGCGGGAGGCGATCTCCGCCGTCACCATGTCCCCTCTGGCGATGGCTGTACGCACCTAAATGAAAAAGGAAGAGTATGGATAGCCGTTAGAGCAGGGGTGTGCAAACTTTTTGATTGATGGGTCAAAGTGGGTTCTAAAATTTGACAGAGGGGCTGGACTAGGAGCAGATGGATGGAGTGTTTTGGCAATCTCACCTCATCGGAGAAAAAGAAAAGTACATTTAATTTTGACAACAAAAGCACTCAAACAAAATATGTCTTTGACACACCACAGTATTTAGAAAATAAAACATTAACAAGGTTTATTCATTTAATTGTTTTCACGTTTGGCGGGCCGGATTAAAAGGTTTCATGTGGCCCCCGGGCCGTAGTTTGCCCACGCCTGCGTTAGCGCATTTCTTTGATATTTTTCACTGAGTTGGAGCCAGAAATAATTCAGTGCACAATGACTCACAGAGTGGTGGCAATAATATGACTCAGGCACACGATTAAAGACTCACACTTGAGGATTTATCAGGGCAGCATTGAACATGGCTGAGAAGTTATTGTTTATCAGACCATCCACAGTCAGGTTTTCATTAAATAAAGTCGGAACAAATCTAAGAAAAAAGCAACATGTCTCACGACCAAGAACAACAAAAATTGTCTTGTTTTTTTTTTTTTTTGTTCCCTCTACTGCAGTGGAACCACAAATACTCACGACTCAGCACTATTCACGCTTTATTTATTTTGCAATAATTATTCATATATATATATATATATATATATATATATATATATATATATATATATACTAGTACCTTAAGATGCTAATCAAGTATATTGCATGAATTCTTTCCAGAGGAAGGGACATTTGAATAATTATGTAACCAGAAGATGCACGAGTGGGTGCAGCGCAAACACAACCGGATCGATGTCACCGAGCGTGCAGAAAGAAAAGAGGTCACGTGGCACTGCATCTACGCACTAAAGTCAGGCCCAGGCCTTGTCAGCTCAACTCAACTCAAACCCAACTGAGCTGAGTGAGCAGGGTCACTGGGAAAAAAAAGAAAAAAAAAGAAAGAAAAACATCCCCTCCAGTTGCTCCCGAAATGCTGCCGTTATGTAATGTATCTGTTGGGTCCATGCGGGCCTGCACAATCAGCTGCTGTTGCACAAGCTTTGAATAATAAGTGAAAAAGGCGAACTATATTTTTATCCAAAAAAAAAAAAGTACCTGCACCGCTTTGATGATGGCGATGATGCCAGTTGGCCAGAAGCAGCACACCGTGGTGAGCACCGCGATGGGTAAGTAGTCGTGCGGCGGCCGGCGGTCCATTAAAGTGATGTTGGGCGGCATTTGCATTGGGTGAATCTGACCCGGTGGCATTGCTGGGTGGCCTCCTGTAGCAGGCATGTAAGGCTGACCCTGGAATGGAAGTTAGAAAGTTTTCTCCCAGAATTCTCATGATGTTTATAATTCTTGTTTATTGCATTTTCCCCCCTGCAATATTTTTAATGAATAATAATTTATTTTTTAAGATATTTTTTTTAATTTTTGTTTTGCCACATCTTATTTGCAGTCAATAGCTGAAAAAGCAACCCAAGGTTTTTTTTTTTCTACCAACTCATTTATGTTTCACACGCACTGTGCTGCGATCTTAATGCTGGCTCAGCTTTATTACTGCTTTCATAACCTCAATTCTAATTTGCTGCAAGATATGAAAGAGAATAGATCCTTCTGGGAATGAGGTTATAAGTTTGTTTTTTTTTAATCATGTTTCAATGGAACAAAACTTACCACCAATAATGGTGCTGCAGATTAATAACGTGGACATCCTGTTGCGAGGCTCCCAATACTAAATCAATTAATAAAACTGCAATGTTCAACCGCAAATATTTTGACTGTAGAATTCTTATTTTCTAATTCAGCAAGAGGCAGGGTGGAACCTGGATTGGTCAAACGCATAATTCTAAAATAATTAGAAATAATTATATAATATATTCACACACACATTCACATATCTGGACAAAAGGCGCAAAATATATCAGCAATGAGGCAGACATGCTAACATGCTTTGCATTGTTGTGAATGCGATATCATTGAAATATTGTTGCAGGTATCGATCGTATTGCTGTGCGATGAAGTCAAAAATATTTTTTAAATAATTATTATTTAAAAAATTATGATTATAATAATTCATTGCTGGGAATTGAAAGTCATTCCAATGCATAAAACATCATCCGCATCGTAAAGCTGACTGAGAAAATATCAACAGGTTCAACAGGTGCGAAGCTGTTATCTGGGAAAAAGATGCCTACTTGGAAGAAACTAAATTACAAATGAATATTTTTTGTCGAACAAATACATTTATCAATGCCAAGGTCCAATTGAGTGCAATGCAAGTGTGGGGAGTATTTAAATAAAACTCACCGAGGCCATGGGGTAGACAGGAACGTAAGCGGTGCACGGCTGCAGCTGCAGAGGGTACCCAGGATGGAGGTATCCCACCGGAGGATGAGGCATGGTTCTTCCGGGGCCCTGAGTCTGGACTGTGTAGCCTTGAGGGGCCCCCGGGGGTCCCATCGTGTTACAATGGAACTGCGTCTCTTGGAGGTATCCCTCTGAGCCCGGGGGCGGAGGTGGCGCGGGGTAGCTGGGTTGGGCGCTGGGTGGCATGTTGGGGTGCTGTGGTACGTTCGGGTCCTGCGGGCCCGGGATGTACGGGGGGGGCTGCATCGTCTGACGGTTGGAGTCGTCGAGGCCTGGGAGTGGACGGAGAAAAAAAGGAGGAAGGTGAGCTGAGCAGAAGGTGAAGAGGATGCTGCCGATGATTAAATGATTAAAGTGATCAATAGTTACTCCCACATTTTTTTAATCACTTCAATGGAAATTGTGCTGCTCCTTATGATATGCACGTTTTGGCCACTTGGGGGCGATAGATTACTGATATTTTGATACGCATGAAGGAGACGCTATATATCGCTATAGTTGTTGTTTGCAGAATATAAAGAATATATTCCCGGAAGTATTATTATTTCATTTGTCTCCACTATTTGTGTTCAAACGTCTCCAAAAAATATTTTGGATTAATGGACAAAAAAAACTCCCAAGGACACATTTAAATTAAAATTCTGAAAACTGTTACAGCTGCAAAAACAATGTGTGCTCTTTCATCATATTTCCTGAAGAAAGACATCAAATGAGATTCATAAACGGCACACGCCGCTGATATTTCACTGCAGGAATACCCGTCTATGTGCTAATGATGACATTGATTGACATTTCCACAGAATAAAGACTCCCCCCGGACCTCCATCGAACCCTCTAAAACTACCTTCATTAGCATTTGTGCAGTTTTCTGACAAAATCCGCCTCTTTGTGAACGTGTGACTCCTGAACTGACAGATATCTTTTATTAGAGGCAGATGCTACGACAAGCTGCTTGGAAAAGGGATGTTGAGCATGGGTGAGGGTGTGACATGGCAGATAGATAACATTGAGAGGACTTGAAGGGACAGAGAGCAGAAATACTGAGTGATGAAGAATGAAGACTTGTGCTCAGAGTGTGCTGCTGTGACTTTTTACACAAAAGACACTGTTGATCCTTTCATATCCATGGATGGATACAATATGAACTTTTATCATTTTGACAATTATCAAATAAATTGTTTATACAATTATTAATACAACTACCATGTCTGCTAGCCAGAGGTTGAGCTGCACAGTTGTGGCCCTGAAGTACAAAAACAAAAAAACGAACTCACCACAATAGCAAATTAAAAAAGAGAGAGACAACAACAAAAAGTAAACATCGTTGTATTTACGAAGAGCGATTACATGTTCTTCCACTAGATGGCGTAATATTCCTCGTTTACCCATTTCTGGATATATTTTCATTATTTCCTGTTTCGTTGTCGGAAATAATGTTGAGATCGACCAACACACCACCCCTAAAAGTACCAATTAATTAGTGTTAATTATTTTAATTGACAAAATGCAATATGACTATTCACCATTTGCAGATGCGCTTTGCATTCCACGACGTCATCAAATGACGGTTGTACAATGAGTGGAAATTGCAAGGATGGAAAAAAAATATACTAGACAATGTAAACTAAGGGCAATATTGTGGCATAGGGACGTAAATCCGTTCACGAAGTATCCACGCATTTGATTTCCAGCCGTGGCGTGATTCTTTATTTAATCACACAATCATCACAGCATCTATGGCAGCTTGGCCGCCCACGTAATGCCACAAGGGTACTGTTTGTTAAGGCTAATGATGAGCTGAAACAAACATAGCCAATAATAATAAAAAAAACAAAAACATTTGAAATCCCTAACAGAATTTTAAAAAAGTATGATACTGGAATGAAAGAGTAAATTAAAGCTGCGATGTCTCTTTGCTGCACCCACGCAGCGCGTGTAGGCTACAAATGCGCACATCGGATAAAGATTGTGACAAATGAATTAAAAAAAAAAAAAAAAAGGAAACACGATAGTTTCAAAGCACACGATCACGATGCGCAAAGAAAAATGCGCAATACAATGAACAATGGATTTTTTTTTTTTACCGTGTTTTTCCGACATGCTTCTCTATCCTCCTCCTTTATTTGGGATGTCGTTGTTGTCACCAATCCAGATAAAGGTGGGGAAAATCCCTTCCAAAGATGCGCAACGGTGCTGACTTTTACTCCAAAGGCGTGCAGGCCATTCTCAAGATGCTTTCATCTTCAAGGGCGCTGATAACCTGAGCGCTATCTCTCCTGGAACACTGTGCATATCTCAGCTCTCGCCTGTGTATGTGTGTGTGTCAAACAAGGTTTCTCCACGAACACGTCGGTGAATATGAAATCAATCAGCCACCCAGAGATGGGTTGTCTTAAAGCGACAGTCAGTTGTGACGGGAAAAAGGCACAGGCATTGAGCTGGAACATCCCATTAGAACTCAATAAAGAGGCTGGATTTGGATTAGCTGTTTCCACTCCCTCTCTGATTTTCTCTTAAATGATTTACAGGGCATGTTCCATGTTCTGATTGAAGCATTTTTTTACAGCAACTAAAATACACACACTTAAGAATACAATATATTTTAATACAGTACAATCATTTACAAAGGCAAAAGTAAATGTGATTTCACAATAAAGTGGTGGATTGGTTCTTTGCTCCAATATTCCCAAAATTGTCCACAGTAAAATATTTCAAATGAAGTCTGAAACAGTCTGGTGAAGTCTATGGGTTGCAGGCTTGATGCAGTTACTGCAAGTAAGGATCATGCCACCAAATATTAAATGTCCAAAACTTTTGCTCACTTGAAAAGTGGGTGGCTTGCCCTGTCCTGAGTTTTTCTCTGAACTTTTGTATCATATTCCGGTTTTGATTTGAAACGTGAATGTCGACGGTGCATAACGGAAACAAAAAAAAAAAAAAAAAATGATTTTGCTGTCCCAATACTTTTTGGACGGGACTGTGCTAGAAATATTGGAGAGGAAAAAAAAAATCAGCAAATATTTATCTATATTGTCGGACTGTGTAAATAAAGTGTTGTGAAATGCACCACATGAATAAAGTCAATAAAGTATTGTATTGTATATAAAAAAAATCAGTTTGTGCATCCTAATGAATTCACCGCGGCGCCTTTTGGTGTGAGCGACTTGGCCACTTGGGGCAGTATAATACATTGTGGTGACACAAACGAAGAAGAGTTTCACAACTACAGTAAGTGACTCAGTAGGCTGCAGTAATATTCGTCTTTTTGATGCATTCAAATACCCTATATCCTCTGCTTAAAGCGTCAACAACACCGCCACATTGACACTAATCGTTAGCCTGTCTTTGGCATTTGCACTGTTTGTTAGGCTAGACAAACTTTTTAAGGCTAAACTATGTAGTTGATACACAGCGACAAATTTTCTTTGATGTTTAGTGTGACGGTAAACTTCCAATTGAGAGTGGCATAAAATATTTTATCTTCTGCTACTATTATTTCTCTATATTTGAAATTTCTAGTGGTCTGGATTTCCTGAGGCACCATGTTCACTCTCACGGGTCAATCTGGGTTCTATGACAGACACCTTGTTGGGGGAAGGAGATGTGTTGGCCACTTTCCCGCATTGCTCACATTTTAAAAATGTGTATCGACTTAAACTGCAATGGACTGTACAGCTTGACGGAAACGTTTTTTCAAGCGAGCGTCTCTCAGTGGGTGTAGAGAGAGGCGGTAAACACGATGTCCCTCCGGATGGCGAGGGAAGCCTTCTCCATCTTGCTGCCCAGCACCGAGTCTCCCACGATGCGGGCGGCCTGGCGCACCTCCTTCAGCACTTCATCCAGACGCTGGATGCAGCGCACCACCGTGCCCTCCTGGACGTCTGTTAGCTGGGCGATCTCTGCAAACGGCTGTGGTCATGGAAAAATGGAGGTAAGACAGAGAAATAGCTACATAAATTTTTTTTTAAAAATATACAATGTGCTATTTGTTTGCAGTCACAATGCAGTGGAGTGAACACGGCAAAAAAATGCTTTTTTGTGTAAATGAACACAAATAGGGTCAGAAACGCTGCTAAATATAGGCTAAGTTAGTTCGTCGACGTAGCCAGTGGTCGTCATGGTAACGGGTTTGCATTTGCATGCGACAGAATGAGTCCCTCTTAGTAAGCATTAAATCACGCCTTTCAAATGACAATAAATAACTATTTTATTGTCCTGAAATAATTCATTTCTGTAATCGCTGGGCAACACATTCACGCAATTTCAGAGGAAATTGACATTTTCCTGCTAAACAAAATAAAATACAAAACTCACCATGCCTCTAGCCCAGCAGTACACCACTTCTGTCAAGCCAAACTTGAACTGGCCCACAAATTCTTCCGCCGTTTGTGGTAGACCGCAATCCCTTTGCAACTCTCCTATACGCTGTGCAACTGACAGCACGCGATCGACACCCTGAGTGGAAAACATAAATTATAGGGAAAAAGTGATGAGTCAAGAAAAGGGAGAAGAAAGCATGGAAATCATTTCTCCAAATGCAGATCCAATAAAGTGATGCAGTATCAAAATCTGGCCGTCAAAATATTAAAATTCAGTAGAATCAATACATCTCTAAAACGATTACAAACAAAATCAGCAAACACACACAGTTTGATGCAAATCTTCCATTGGATCAATAAATTATGCAAGTGTACCTACTGTTGTTTGGTGAGTGTACATGACTCACATTTTGCCGCTGTGACAAAGACTAGGCCTTTTCTTTTTTTTTAAATAACGAATCAATTTTGCTGCTTACCTGAGCATGATAACCAGATACAGAGATGGGTCATGACAAATTTAAGAGCCTATAAAGCACTTTCATGTAGCAGGTTAAAGTCCAAACGCGTGGAAGCAGCGAAAGGTGTATTTTTACAAAACATGAGTGAATTAAGGGAAAACAAGCGAAGCATGATGTGATGCATCATGGAAAGTCTGCAGAGTTACAGTGATGAGTAGTTGGAGGCAGCAAGGCCTACCGTGTGTGCATTAAAAAAAAAAATAAAAAAATCTGAAGCACCGTCTACATCAGGGGTGGGCCAACGTTATGATTGGTGGGCCACAATGGGTTCTAAAATTTGACAGAGGGGCCAGAACAGGAGCAGATGGATGGAGTTAATTTTTTTTCAAGTTCGGCGGGCCGGATTAAAACGTTTAACGGGCCGCATGTGGCCCCCGAGCCGTAGTTTGCCCACACCTGGTCTACATGATATCATCACTTGCGCCTCACCTCTCGTAAAGTGTTTGTAATGTGCGGCGCCACTTGGGTGTTCTGCGTGAAGACCAAACAGGACAGCAGGGCGGCGCTCTCCTCGGGCGCCAGCGGGCTCAGCGCGTTCTCAAAGAGCAGCTCGGTGAGCAGCAGCTCGTGGCTGCTGATCTGACAGGCCACGCGGCCTTTGAGCTGCACGGCGCCGCCGCTGTCTACGTACTGGAGCGACTGCAGCACCTGACGGGAAGATACAGCGAGCTCAGTAAAGATTTTAAAAAATGACGTACGGTATGTGAACTGTGATATAATTTTATCGACGATTGCAGAATTGCAACAGTTAAATTAGGTGAAATAATCAAACCTTGATCCTCTGATGGTACTCGGGCAGCAGAGATAACGACTGATCCGAAACCAAGAAAAGCAGTTTGTCCAGCTCATCTTGTACACTCATCCTCTCCTTAACTTTAGCAAACTGCAACGCAAAGATGACTTTTTTCTTGCACGTCCATCAAAACTCGCCAAAAGCCAGACAGAAGCCGAAACCTGCTCCGTGAAAGTCGGCGAGTGGATGCAGTTGAATCCTTTCAGGCTGTCCTGTAGCACGCGAAGACGCAAGGAGGCCTCCACCACGTCGACATTCTTCAACTGGAGGTCGTTGACCGGGTCGAGGGTGGCGATGCCGCCCGTGTTGGCCTCGGCCAACCGCAGGAGCTCTTGGGTGGCCGTGGAGATGGCTTGACCGGGTGGTTCAGTCCTGACGGGTGAGATAGCGTCGGTTTTGTCCACCATTCTGAGGCAAACATTCAGGCAGTTGACTGTCAAACCTGAATCGGGGCTGTTGCCTCTTGTGATAGTTGTCGATGATCCTGTCGGGAATCAGTTTGAGGGTCTTCATTGTGATGCCAGTGATGTCCAGTAGTTTTAGCTTCTGCACTGTGTGGCTGCATGGACCTGGGCAAAAACAAATCTTATACACTTGTGCCGTGACTCAACTGCCAACAAAGAGTGTTATGATTTTAATATAGGGAATAAAATAGCTTGAACTGAAATGTTATGATACTCGCGGGTGCAAAAAACGCTCATCATATTTTTCCTAGTTGAAATGTTTTCAGTCGCTTGTTGCTAGGCAGAATTTGTCGAGAGTGACCATTTGTATTGAAGGCTAACAAAAAAAATGTCAAATTATTCATAATATTCAAATCACCTTCCAAATATGATCACCAACTCTGCATTCAAGTTGAAGGATATATTGAGAAAAAAGAACAACAGCGCCATCTGCTGGTTCCCACAAATCTAATCCAATTGACCAACCTTCAGGGATGAAGAGCTCGGCGTTGCAGAGGTGAGGAAGAGCTCGGCTGTCGCCGCTGCTTCCCTCTACTTCCTCGCTACCTTTGTCGCATATGATGAGCGCTGTGAAGCTGCGATTCACCGAGTCACTTGACACCTGGAGAGAAGAAGCAGACATGGAGGGAATTATCCCCTCAAATCTTCTTGGCATCCCGTGTCCATTAATGCGTTACCATTTCAAAACCTACCTGCAGGATAACTCCGAGGGCGTTGACATGCTGCTTGTTGTTCACCACCACAACTCGACCAACAGACAGCGCTTTGAGCCCATTGACCGACTCCAGCGTAGCATTCTAGAGCCCAAAAAAAGCAGGTAAGACTGGTGGTTGTATTACAAGTGCTGGAAAGGTTTGTAACACCTGGAGGATCTCTCTCGTGGTCTGTAGCTCTGTCACTGTGTGGTAGTACGGCAACAAATCAGAGAGCTGGCCCTCACTGGCCACAACAGGCAGAGTGGACAATGTCTCCTTTAGCTGGGTGATCCGCTTTTCATGTGCCTACGAGTACAGAATGGCAATGGGTACATTTATAAAGCAGCTGCTGTTGGCCACAGCTCACGCACAAACACTCACACACAGCCTCATGTCAATTCTTTGTGTTCAAATTCAAAAAGCTACCTGAGTGTCTCTGTGGCTTTCAGAGAAGCTCCGCCTCATCATGTCCGTCACATGGAGCGCCTCAACTCGCAGCAGGTTGAGGATCATGGTGTAAGTTAGTCTGAACTGCGAGTGAAGCATGGTGGGCTTACCCTGAAAGGCAGAGATGTGACATCGCTATCCAGCGTTCTATTTCACCAGAACACGAATGCTGTCATAAGCGACACAGAGCGCCTCACCAGCATCATGACATGAAGATCAGACATCTCGTGAACGCCGGCTTTACACAGAATGATGACCGTGCCTGTGGCGTCAAGACCTCTCCTGCCTGCTCTGCCTGCCATCTGAATATATTCACCTAAAAAAAACATTAAAGTGTCAAAACTCCAATTCATGAAGCGCTTTAATAAACAGGTCGGCAACATACCTGGTGACAAATTCCTAAAGCCGGCTCCATCATGTTTTCGGATGCTGTCGAATACTACAGTCCTGGCAGGCATGTTTACTCCCATCGCAAATGTCTCGGTTGCGAACAGCACCTAAATCATAAAAGGTGGTTATTTTGGTAGGTAATGTTAAAAAAAACGACAAAAAAGAAAAAAAACAGGAAATTGTAAATAAATGTTGAACATGAAAGACTCACCTTTACGAGACCTCTTGAAAAGAGCATTTCAATAACCTCTTTCAATATGGGAAGGATTCCACTGTGATGAACCGCCACTCCTCTCTTCAACAGGTCCCTCATGAGCACAATCTGAACATTTTTTTAAATTCATTATTGTTAAAACAGTATTCAAGCAAATATGACGTTTTACCTTAAAAATCCAACACATTCCAAATAACGAAATAACATCCTTGGCTACCTGAGGCAGCTGTCTGTCTCCTCCTCTAAGGCGACTCAGGCTCTTTTGGAAGAACAAGTGGATCTCGGCCTTCTCGATGGAGGTGGTCAAGTCCATGGAGTCCAGCGAGCGGGCGTTCTCGTCACAGCGCGTGCGCGAGAAGGTGAACGCCACCACGGGAGTCTGCTGCCGGTGGGACAGGAAGTGCAAGAGGGTGAGCCACACCGCTCGATCCTGAAATGGAGACAAAACTAATTGAAATCGGCAAAGTTAAAGCCCAGTTTTTTGACTTGCAGGTAGAGAGCGAAATAATTACTTGACTAGCTGTGGTGTTCTGGGATGTACTTTTGGTGCCAAAAGATTGAGCATATTTACTGGTGCGCTCCTTCTTGGCATCCACAGCTGCATAGTAGCTGAAAACACAAAATATATAACAACTTTCCACGTTTTAAAGGTCCCACTTTAGACACTACTTCTTTGATAAGAAGGCAAAAGGTGGTACCCTTTGGTAAGGAAATTTCCTGTCGCATCCAAAAGTAAGAACATCTCCTTCTGGGTCTTTGTGTTGTTTCCGGTATACAAATAATGCTCCAAAGGCACGGGCCTCTTCAGTGTGCTGATCACATAAATGTGTTTCTTCTTAATGCGTCTGGAAAGTTCCACAGTAGAAATTTTCACTATCCAGTCAATTGTGGAGAGCCACAATGAGTGACGCTTTGGCTGCTGTGTACATGAAGCACCTACCCGATCCACTCGCTGAACTCCAGAGCGTTCGGCACAGTCGCGCTCAGGAGGATGATGCTTACGTGATCGGGCAACATGATGAGAACTTCTTCCCACACCACCCCTCTCTGTGCAAGTCAAGAAAAAAAGTTGGAAAATGGCTACTAAGGAAATTCATTAGAAATTGGGGTGGCGTGAATCTTCTGACCTCTGCATCATTAATATAGTGGACCTCATCAAATATAACCCACTCCAAGTCTCGGATGACCTCTGACCCGTTGTAAAGCATCGACCTGAAAGTGAAGAGAAAGATCTCGGTTTTCTGGTCGTAAAAACCGATAACCATAAAAAAGTAATAATACCTGAGAATCTCCGTGGTCATAATGAGACATGAAGACTCAGGACTGAGCTGGACGTCACCTGTGAGAAGACCCACGTCTCCAAATGTGGTCTTAAAGTCTCTGAACTTCTGATTGGACAAAGCCTTGATTGGGGAAGTGTAAATGGTCCTGTAATAACACATGTTTATTACATATTAATAAACATCATCCATCCTCCAGAACATACGCCATGAACTACAATGATGCATCCTTCAAATGTGAATTAGACCTTGTTGGCAAATACACACCTTGTCATGTGTTTTTGTGAGAGGGCGATGGCGTATTCAGCCACGACTGTTTTTCCAGCCGACGTGTGCGCCGCTACAAACACAGAGTCATGGGCCTCTAGTCGTAATATGGCTTGTTTCTGGAATACATCCAGCTCAAACGGCCACTAAAGGTGCAGAGGAAGGTGCAGAAAATACCATGACGATAACGGCAAGTATAAAATCAGGATTATCAGCGGTACCTTAAAAGCTGGATGAGGAATACGTTTGTGGAAATCCTCACAAGGTGAACTGATATCAACAGGAATGGCCCATTTCTTTGCTTCTTCCGGCTTCTCACTCTTGTTTGCGTTTCTGTCCTTTCCCTTGCTGAGGCGAGAGGAGGAAGACGCGGCATCCTGGCGGCAGAGAGATGCATTCAGCGGCTTTTAAATTACTTTGAGCTTAAAGCCAGGGAAGATATCATTGAACTGTAATTTTCTAGTGTAATACTTAAATTTATGAAAGATTAAATTCGGTACTTTGATGCCCAGGTCTTCAAGGCTGTTTGTCCGTGGAAGTTTGGCAGCCTCTTTACGTCCTTGACTTTCCTCCTTTAATTCTTCATCGGCCTCCAAGTCGATGACATCATCACAGATCGACAGCAGCGACATGAGGTTGACCTCGGGTTTTGATACTTTAGCTTCTTCAGGATGCACATTTTAAGAAAGAAGAATAGCATTCGTGTGAATCATTCTTCCTCATAGCCAACTGAATTAATAGAATCAAAAAGTAGCTTGACCGACATACGCAAGCCAAGGTACGTCGACAAACCTCCGTCAGTGAAGTCCATTCCAGATTTAAAACCAGGAGGAACTTGGAGCAAATCTATTGGTGAGAAAATAAGAAATGTCAATAAGAGCTAACTTTAAATCACGTTAGAGTATGATTTATTCTGATTTCACTTTCCCAGTAAGAAATAATGGTTCAATATTTGGGCCGTAGTTTCTTGTAAATTGGGGGACGAATTCTGAATCGTTTGAATTTCAAGGGTCCACTGTATTTTGACATTGGTGGAAAACAACATAAAAGCTCACCGTTCTCAAAGTCTATGTCCTGCTCCAGCTCGGACTTTTCCTTGATTTGAGCCAGAGTAAGTTCCTCCATCCCCCCTATGGAGAATTAGAATGCTGTAAATAAACTTGCAGATATTGAGGCTTTGGTCCTCGTTTACAAAAATAACAAAGTATTAATTTCACCAGGCAGGAAGGGATAGTTTGTGTTGCTTCCTCTAAGACTCTCGGAAGGCGGTCCAGGTTTACGTTGTAATGACAGCGAGTTCTTCGACGAAAGGCCAGTGTTCTCCAATGAAACCTAAACAGAAATAATACAAATAATCTCACATGGATTTTGCCATTATCATAGCCAGCAAGAGTCCACAGCATTTCCTTCTTATTAAGAACAAAACCTCAGTGAAATCCAGCAGCATCCCCGTTGTTGGATCTCTGATGACAGAGAGACCAGAACTGAGTGGAGATGAAGTGCAGTTGAGGAGGGAGTCGACATTCACGTTTCTTTGTGTCACTCTGTAAGAAACAACAACACACCTGAGCTTTAAATATCGACTTCTTATGTGATGCATCAACAACTTATACGTTAGGAATACGCACGTGAGAAACTTTTGGAACGCAAAGTCTGTGTCGTGTAACGGAAGCCAGCCAGGATCCTGTAAAAACTGTTTCTTTACTTCGGCCTCTAGGCTCAGGCTGGTAGGGGGAAGCCCGTTGGGGAGCTGATGAGGGAAATATGACATGATCGAGCACTAGCTGAAGAAACCTGTTGAGCTGTCAATGACCCTTCACACCCATCACAAATACTGACCGTGCTCTGAGGAGGGAAAGGCAAGCCCGGGGAGGGATGTGTGATGAGTTCAAACCTGCCAGAGCATCCCATCTCCAGCAAGGACAGAGGAAGGTCCATTGGGTCCGGAGGGGGCACATCTACAGAGAGACAGACGTAAACAAACACACGATAGTACACACACAACCAGGAAGATCCTCCGTTACAACGTACACACTATCGGGAAAATATTTCTTTCTGTAAGAAAACACTACTGATCATAATTTTGTTGGGTTAAAGCAGAAAGCGATGCTACTACTAAATAAAGCAACGACTGAAGCTGGTGGTCGAAAATAACTCATCGTAGTCAAGTAACAGAAGTGAGGTGTTTTATAATAAAGCACGATTATCGTGCAACTTTGGGTTGATTGGCAGAAGTGGGGGGACTTTCAAGAAAACGTGTTAAACTTACTTATTCTTTCCATAATCGCTATCAATGGTGCTGAGTTGTCGCATTTGATTGCGTCGGAAGTAACTTGCTTGGCAAACGGAAGTGGCTTGAAAAGCGAGGCAGATATGAAAATCTCATCAGTACGACTAAAATGTCAATAAAACGTCTAGTGTTATAATGAATATGAGGTGCAAAAGACACATTAAAACAGTCACGATTTGGTGAATTTCGTTTTTGTTTTGTTTTTTTCCCCTGCAAGGACATCGGTATTACGTCATATTTACGCGACTGTATTTGTTCAACGCTCCCGGTGAAGTTGGTGAGTAAACGTTTTTGATTATTGCACGTAAATTATGTTATGTATATGCAAAAACAGCGCGAATAATGAGCATTATTAACTTTTTAAAATAGATTTAGTTACGTACATTAATGGGTTTGTGCAGTGCGTTTGGATGTATTGCCAAGTTCTTATGTCGCCGCTTGTCGGTTTGTTGTCGATCGTGAATACCGCGCATTTGATTGATAATATTTTGTTTTTCTTTTGTGTAGTGTAGACACTTCCATCATGGTTGCGTTTCCATCTTCGCTAACGGAGGAAGAAGAGGCTTTGCAAAAGAAGTATGCTAAGCTCAAGAAAAAGGTAAAGCGGAATCACATCTTTATACCAATATACTTTTTTTTGGTTTTCTATTAATGTCTGGATGGAATTGTAATCTTATCTCTTGTTATGTGATATTATGTTTTTCGTTTCTAAGAAACTTTACGCCCACAGATGATCCTCACGTTATTAATTGTCCATTGTGTTACAGAAAAAGGCACTGCTTGCTCTTAAGAAGCAAAATACAACCAATCAGACAAACCCGAGTGGATTAAAACGGAGTAAGTGAATTTGAATTAGTGGCCATGCACCACTTCTACTAAGTACAAAGTGAGTCTTTCGCTTCTTTGTTATTTATTTTTAACTTGATTACAGCACTGTCAGACCAGCCTGTAGTTGACACGGCGACAGCAACTGAGCAAGCCAAGATGTTGATCAAGTCAGGGGCAATCAGCGCCATCAAGTCGGAGAACAAGAACTCGGGTTTTAAACGCTCTCGTATGCTAGAGATTAAACTCAAGGTAAAATATTGTCCTGCTATTTATATCCCAACGTCAACCTTTTGCCTCTCTTTGGTTTATGTTAATATTTGTTGTCTTCTTTTTACATCACAGGACCCTGAAAAGGGCCCAGTTCCAGCTTTCTTACCTTTCCAAAGGAGCGTTTCTACAGATGAAGAACAACCCGAGGTAACGTGCAGTGTGTAAAGCATGACATTATTATTACAATTGATAGAGCTGACTGTTAGCATGCAATTTGTCTTGACAGAGAAAATATTCACATGTCAAAGCTGCACATTATTGCAATTCCTATTACACACATATAAATGTGTGGCAAGTTTACAATTTTACTAGTTTAATCCAAGTTATACTTCTGGTTTTAAGATGACCCCTTTTTGGATCAAATCCATTACTGTCTGATGTTCTTTTATTTACTACGGCGTTGACACATTTTTTGTGTGTTACTTCTAGTCTGGAAGGAGGTCGCACAGGAAGTCCCTGTATGAGAGGTAATATCCCAGCTTCTTGGAAAAAAAGAAAAGTGAAACTGTGTTCTAACCTGATCCGTTGATGTAAAATATTTGCCCTGCATTTTCCCACAGCTTCGTCAGTTCAAGTGACCGATACCGCGACGAAGATGACGGGGGAGGAATGCCCTCCAGCCGAGAGATGGACCGAGAGCGTGACAGAGATCGAGAGAGGGAGCGTGAGCGTGACAGGGACAGAGAACGTGACCGAGAGCGGGACAGAGATCGAGAAAGGGAGAGGGATCGAGAACGGGAAAGGGATCGAGAGCGTGACAGGGATCGAGAGAATGACAGGGCGAGGGAGCGGGATAGAGAAAAGGACAGGGAGAGAGACCGAAGCAGAGACCCGAGTAGTGAGCTGGATCGGGACCTTGAGGCGGAGAAAGAGCGTGATGGAACATTCAGACGTGAGTAACCATTCGCCGGTGATCACTGTGTGCTGTCGAAAGAGCCATCACTAGATTTGTAAATGTGTCCCTCCCCCGTCATCAGGTTCGGATTCCTATCCCGAGCGCAGAGTGAGAAAAGGGAATACGGTGTATGTTTACGGCTCGGGGCTCTCTGAGGACAGCATGCGCTCCGCTTTCTCGCAACATGGCAACGTCATCGACCTCTCCATGGACAACCCACGCAAGTAGGGAACAATTGATGTATATTTCATCATTGAATGATTTTTTTTTTAGTTACCATTCCTGTTTTGATTTCTAGTTGTGCATTCATTACATTTGAGAAGATGGAGTCTGCAGACCAGGCAGTAGTTGAGGTTGGTCGATGATGACATCATCCAGAATACTGCACAGAAATGGTTCTGTAAATGAAATCTGTTTTTGCCTTATTGACCCACCAGCTGAATGGGAGCACAGTGGGAGACGTTCACATCAAAGTCAGCATCGCGAGGAAGCAACCCATGTTGGATGCTGCCACCGGAAAGTCTGTGTGGGCTTCTCTGGGTAAGCACTCACTGGTGCAACTTCTGTTTTTGACTCCTGTGTATCTATATCCACTTTAATCTGCATATTTGCCTCGATTATTTGCAGCTGTGCACAACAGCACCAAAGGCTCTTACAGGGACAAGAGGAACCAGGTTGTGTACAGTGAAGATTTTCTGGAATGAAACCAGGTGGCTATTATTATAATTCTTTTGGATTCTCTTTGCCTTTAACCCTATTCTCATTTATTTTTCATCTTTTGTTTGTATTTTGTAAAAAAAAAAAAAACAACAACATCCATACATTTGTGTTCAATAAATTGTTTTCCATGAACTTGTGACTTTTTTTAAAACTTTTTTTTTTCCATTTTGCAACAATGGCACCCTAGCGTTTATTTCACTTAAGGTTTGTGCATTCCTGGATGATTAGTTCCCATATTGGTCGTGCTCCGATGGAATTGGCTTTGTGTTTACCTGATCTCACAGCATGTGATTTTTATTTTTTGTGGCATAAAATCAAGTCAAAGGTGTCATGACCCGTTTGCTCTTGCCATGCCTCACGTGTTCTTTGTTTGTGTTTTCCCAGCTGACGTGGGGGCGTTTCTCCAGCGCTCTTCTGCCGCCACGCCTGGAGAGGCGCGCCCACCAGCCACGCACCTGATCCTGATCATGTAATGATTACGTTCCCCTTCTTAAACCCTCCGCGCTGACGGTTCAGCGTCGGATTAGTCCCTTGCTCACGACTCATGTGCCAAGTGTTTATTCTCGCAACCCATGTTACGGGCTTCACGTGTTTTTCGACCTCGTTTCTGCTCCTCGACTCCGCTTCTAGTCTTCGTCCCTGCCGGCCGTGTTTGCCCGCCAATTGGCTTCCCTTACCCTTCCGTGGTTAGCTATTTTCGTTCGCTCTTGTTTTCTTGCCTTTTGCAAGCTCTTTTTGTTCATCGCGTTTTTTCCCTGGTGTGGACTTCCCACCAGCACTTTCGGTTTCGTTTTCGGCACCTCGTTTCATTCCTGATTGTTTTGCCTTTGTAAATACTGATCTCTGCCGGAATAATAAATTCCTTGTGAACATCTTGGGCTTGTCCTTGTCTGCGCTTAAAGAGTCCACCTCGGCGTTTCCGGCCCTGCCGGCGACGCCATCCTTACAAAAGGTCGATGTAACGAGGCCTCTTGAGCTCTCAACTCTTGAAGAACGCTTCAGAAATGCATGTGCTTCAGTGACTCCTGATATGTCAAGTGGTGGTGGTCAGCCACATGTGAAATGGTGGCTTGACTTCAACAAAATATTCTTTTAATTTTGGTTTCACCTTGTTAATTTCAAAGTTTTTCACAATTATCAATAAACAATACAAAACAATGAGTGACCTTAGAGATACCCTTTTATAAATATTTATTAAAGCTTTGCGTAATAGTCATACCCTGGAAACAGTTTAAATTAAATTTATTACAGCTAAAAGATGCTATACTACATTTATTACCTCAGCAAAAAAAAAAAAAATCTGAAATTGAGTTATTACAATATTACTGCTAGCTGCAAATTGCCTGTACACAATTTCTGTTTTAATCTTGCATCCAACTGTTGTGTAACTGGTAAACTAAAGAATGTGTGGTGCACAGTGAATTAAAATAAAAACAGACCTCAAACATTTATTTATTTGAACAGTGATTACGAGAGGTCCAAGTCATTAATGTTTCGGAGGAATCATAAATTGAACAAACCTTTTTAAGGCCCCCCACAATAGGCAGTGTACAACAGACTTAGGTTTGCAGGCCCCAAAGATTCCTCGGAATGCCGTTTACACTCAACACAATATTTACAGTTATTAAAACTAGCAATTTTTTTTCACTGCAAAAACATCTTTAAAAAAATGTTCCCACGAAAGACACTAAAATAGAAAATGATAAAATCAGCTCTTGAAAACTTAAAATTACTCACAGATCGAAGGCCCCCGCAGCTAAACCACGTTTACATGACTAAACCGGTTTAGCCTTAAATTCTTTGGTTTTTAAGATGCTTGCTCAGTCACCAGACATTCTTGTGCTTCTTCTCTTATCCTCCCGAGCGATCGCTCTCTTTCCTCCTGCTCGTGGATGGAATTCTGCACTGTCGTTTTGCCGTGCTGCTCCTTCAGGTGGCGCCGTAAGGCGGGCTTGTGGGCGAAGCGGGCTTGGCAGTACGCGCAGCGGTGCGGCCGCTCGCCGCTGTGGAGGTTCATGTGGTCGATGAGCGTGGACCTTTGGGTGAAGCCCTTGGAGCACAGGGGGCACTGGTGAGGTTTGCCGTTGCCCCGGTGCAAGGCCATGTGTCGGTTCAGGTTGTACGAGTGGTGGAACTGCTTGTCGCAGAAGGGGCAGGAGTAAACCTGGTGGGCGGAGCAGTAGTGCATGGCGAGGGCGTGAGTCGAGAGGCACGTCACGCCGCAGTGCTCGCAGATGACCGGCCCGGTTACGCTGGATGTGGAACCCACCACGGCGACTGACTCGTCCCCTCCCTCGCTTGTACCGGCATTCAACCCGCAACTCCCCTCGCCGACATTGCCAGGCTCGTCCACTGCGAAAGGTGTCAAACTACTCGCGGCCAGTGGCGAGGACTTGTCCCCTTGAGCATCGTCTAAACTTAAATCCAATCGTGGGACGTCAATTGAGAAAAAACTTCCCGGCTTGAGCCCTTCGCTGAAGTCCATCCCAAAGCCGCCAGCTGTCCCTGCGAGATACCACAAATCTTGCGAGGCTGATCGCGAAGATTTTTTCTCCTGTGACGACACCCACCGCCTCCTCTTGAAACCCCTCCCCATTGCTCTCCCTCGGCCTCGGCCAGGTTCAGAGAACCGGTGTTTCAAAGATCGCGGTTCTTCCCTTGAGAAGCCGTCCGCGGCGGGACCTTGCGCTGTTGGATTCTCTCCTCCGACTTCCCCGTCTGCTGCTGGGGAACGGGCATCTTTTTGCTCATGAATGTGAATTCCAGAGTCTTCCCCTTTGGCGCTGTTCTGCTCTTCCTCATAGATGTAAACTTGGAACATGTCACGGTGAGCGTCTCCTCCTTGGTCTGATGCATTGTCCTGTTCCAAAAATTACAGATAGAACATCGGAAGCATCGACATTTACTATCACTACTACCAGCAGTGATTCCTGTATTGTGTTCGAAAGTAGTTCAACGTAGTGAATAATACTGATTGGTGAAATGACTGGCAAGTGGGACCACACACACACACCTTCACACATATTTTGTCCGCCAAAGTAGTGCCATCATTGTGCTGACTGCTGTCCTGGGTGCTGTTCTCTTCCACCAAGTGGACTTCAGGGCTCCGCACAGGCGAAGGTCGACTGCCTGGGGGTGACGCGATGGAATGAATGCTACCACTGACGATCATAGGCTGAAGCGGTCTCTCCTCTGTCGTTATCTGCAGTGGATGCAAAAGAAAATAAACGACCATTTGAAAGAAAGATGTGATTCATGACAATAGGTTTGAGATCAGCTGTCCTGCAATATTGTTGGACTCTTTCCTCGCTGATATATTGATTTCAGTAGGCTTTCACCTTTGACCCACTTCAAAAATCATTGGGGTCTCTTGCTTTGCGAAAGATTGGATCATTGACCAGCGAGGTCGTTCATCTTCTGTTGGACATCGTTGAGAATCAATATGATGCTTGCGTGCATATAAAGAAATACTCCTATAAGGCATGAAGGTTCCTGTAGGAAACAATAACAGTATAATTGTCGCTTATAAAATCTGGGCTGACCAACCTTCAGCGGATTGGCGTTCTTCATCTGCATGTACTTCTTTAGAGCATTCCTGCAGCGCTCTACAATATATTCCATCTGCAGGTAACTTGCGGCAGTCAAGTAGTTAACTATCTCCTCTGGTTTAAATTGTAGGACACCAGTGTAGCAGGACTGTAGCAGATCACACACGACTGAAGCGCTGTGCAGCATTGACACCTGGATATTTGTGGAAAAGAGAGCATTGTTTCTCAAAGGACAAAAGACACAATGGCAGTGTGCTTATTGCTGTTATTTATCTACCTGAAGCTTAGAGGAAGGGTTGAGGAGGAACTGGTCTCTTAAGAAGGGTGAGCAAGCAGCAAGCACTACCTTGTGTCCCCTGAATGTTTGGTTGTTGCTGGTCAGTATGGTGACGTCACAAAAATGCTGGCGTGACCTCAACGAATTCATGTGTTTGAGGGTCATGTCCCCATGGCCGGGCAGGCGGAAACACAGCATCTCCATTGTGTCTGAAGAGAGAATTTAAGCGTCACTGTTGACACAAGCAACTTCCTTGGCAGATGACAGCTCACTTTCGTGTCTTCTTGGCTCTGTGAGTTATATTAAATTGAAACATGCAAGTTCAATGTAAGAAGGATATCTTGTATTTCAGTATGTATTAGATTAGAACAACAACAAAAGGAATACAATATATTTACAGTAGGGCTGTGCAATTAATTGAAATTCAATTATGATTACAATTACTACACTCATCGTTTACAAAATTGGCATAATTGTAAAAAAAGTGATTATTATATAGTTAATATTATATATTAAGCATTATTAAAATTGTATTAATTTTACAATTTCTAATACCACAGTGAGTATACTTGAGTTCAAAACTAGGGCGTTCTATTGAAATTGTTTGTTTACATGTTACAACAGTTCTATGGCAAGTTATAAGTGTAAAGCAAGTAAAATGTTTGTTTATACAAGAATACCATACGCGAAATTATATATTTGCACTTTTTTTTTATTATTCTAACATAAAATAAGTTTGTCTTAATATTGTTCCCATTGATAGATTTTTTGTTTTGTAGCAAAAAAATCTTTGAATAATCGTGATTTCAATTATTAATCAAATAATTGTAATTCATATTTTTTTCAATATCGAGCAGCCCTAAAATACAAAATAGTTAAGTAGGGGAAAGAATAGTGCAGCTCAAAATGATGCAAAATAGAAAAAAAGACCAAAACAATATTTAAAAATAGATATAATAACTGAGCGGCAATCGTTGACTCCACAAACACGAATCGTTATGATAAACAACGAGAATTTATTATTACTAATTCCCGTCTCTGCTAATGCACGCAGCCCAAATAGCAGCTAGGTTAGCAAACAGGTTAGCTTGGCGGTATCTGACCACTCACGCAAAAACAAAACATCCTCAATGCTCCTGTTACAGTATTTAACTTGGAATGCACTCACCTCACCCTTATTTTCCGTCGAGTGCACCTAAACGATTTTGTTTGTTTTCACCCGACAGACGCTGATTTGTTTAGTTAGTCTTCTTTCTTTCCGTTTGCAGCTTGCTACTCCAGCCAGTGTGTTTACTTTACGACCTCTCGGCATGAAGAGCATCCCGTGACAACAGCGGTAAACCAGCGTTATCGGACAAATTGACTGACTTTGAATCGGTTAGAACGTTCACTTTTACGCTTCGGTCCTCTTTAAACGTGAGGCGAATACTGATTTCCGATCAGCGGTTTCAAATCAATAACGTTGGGTAACGGAGGCGGGGCTTGTGACGTGACGTAAGCACGTTCACATTCACATACGTCGACGCTCATTGGGAAACATGTCTGCATCCGAGCCTGCGACAAAGGTAGCAAAGAACACACATTACGCCGGCGAATAAAATCTAGACATTTTAAAACACATTGTCATAATTCGCGAAACATGACGTTTAAAGCGTAGGGGTGTTAAAATATGGTAGTGTTTTATATGCTGGTTACAGGAGCTGTTTGTCTCCAAGTTATGCTAAACTGCTAACAATTGTGATTGTTAGCTAGTAACAATACTGTGTTTAAGATGACTGCACCACGATCTATTTATGTGATTCCGATAATGTTTGTGGTCACTGATCATTTTTAGACTATGTTTGCTTAATTCATCCAATACTGTTGCTTGGATTTTAATTCCTCCAGGCTTCTAGTTTGTCGACACAAATCATTCATTGTAAACGTGGCTCAACAGTGCAGTTTACAATGTTGTGTATTCATGTGTTTGGTCGCTTTTTAACTGTGATGCTTTTGTGCACTATTACTTGAGTTGAGTCCTTTTGTTTTGCTTGATTGTGATGAATGGGTTGCTTTACTAATGGCGGCATTTGACGTAAACACCAAGACGGTCAGCCATTGGTTGAGATATAAACTCAACGCAAATATATTGCTGCACATTTCAGGGTTTACTTTAATTTCTCGCTGCATTGATAAGAAATCTCCAGTTTGCTTAGCTTCAACTTCTTAAAATAATGGCCAAAAGTAATTTTTTTAAACAACAAATATTAAACTTAAAACTTCTGAAATATGATGCCCACCTCTGCGAAACTCATCAAAGTCCTTAGTTAAACTGAACTTTAAATTTTATGCCCGAATTAATAATATAATATAATATAATATAATATAATTTAATTTAAATAATATAATATAATATTTGGCAAGTGTTCTACAAATGCTGTAGCCTACAAACATGTTAAAAGAGGAAAGGTTTTAAAATAATTTATTTTGGTATTTTTTACTTTGTTACATCACAAAAAATGGCATTTGAGCAGGGGATATTAATATACACACATTACAACAAAATGGGTTCAGAAGGAAAAGAATATATATATTTATCTTTTGGATATTGTCTTGTTTGTTTCCCAGGAGTCTCTAGAAGGAAATGTTTCAGAGTCTATAGCTGGCCCAAGTCAAGTTAAGCAGGGTATGTCCCCCTTTAGTTTATTTTCTTTGTGCACAAGAGATAAATAGATACAGTATTTGTTTCAATAAATGATCTTTTCCATTCAGATAATGCTGATGTGGACGCCGTTGCCAGAAAAACTGAGCCAGCGGGTGGCGTAACAGAGGTGCTGAATTCTCAGCAGCCTGCAAAGGATGCACCCAAAGATGGAGATGATGGCGCATCCTCACCACTTAATAAACCACCTCCAGGTGATATTTTGCATTTGAATCTGCACAATTTCCTACATTCGCATCCCTTTGTGCAAAATCTGACTTCTCCCTTACAGGGTATGCAGCCAAATCCATCCCTTTGGCCTCCTCCTCCTTGTTGTCCAGCTCACCTTCTACATCTACGACGCTGTCCCCAGGCCGAGCAAAGATGAGTGTTTCTGGGCCTATTAGTAGTAAACCTGTCCTGCCATCTGCACTTCCATCTTGCTCTTCTCACTCTACCTCATCGGAACCACCCAAAATCCATCGGGCACGTAAAACAATGACCCGGCTACCACCAATTCCGGTAAATCTAGTGATATACTTGAAAATGTGCTGCACATTTTTATATTTCATTCGAATTTTTTGTAACTACTTTATTATGCAGAGAAGCCAAATTGACACACCTACAGCACCTGTGACTCCATCAGGGTCATCGTCTGACACGGAAAGTGGTGAGCATCTTTAATTATTTGGAGATAATATTTAGTTTTGGGATTACTTTGAGTCACTTTATCTCAAATGCACTTCAATATTTACATTGATCGCGAAAATGGGTGGAAAATGTCTGACTAAAATGCAATGAATTCTAGAAATGTACTCATTTAGTTTGAGAATATATTTTTTTTCCTATTTGCAATTTTGGAAATAAGAAACTCACCATCATGTAACCTTTATATGTTTCTAAAATATTTTTAATTTTTAGTGTGCACAAGTGTAAAAAGAAGTTAACTGCTGTTTATACTACATGGCCCATTTTAAAATTAAACTTTTGTTTGTGTTGCTGTGTCATTGTGAAAAATATAATAAAACTGAGGTCCTTTTTTCTTGGCAGCTGCAAAAAAAAGACGACTTGGCGTTTTATCTGCCAGCTCTCCTGAGAAGTCCGAGAACTTTTCTGACAATGCACAAAAACCGGTAAGTCGAAGATGGAATGTGACACACAAAATATGTCAAATTGTCTGACATCTGTTGGTGGATGTGGGATGGTTTTAGTCTAGTTCTGGCGTGTTTGGCTTTGACTTGTTCATCACTCACTTCTGGTGTCTGCTTTATGGACATTTTTGGGTCCTTTTTTTTTTTTTTTTTAAAGTCACATGCCAGGTTTTATAATTCATTGAGATCTTAAAATACAACAGTTGTCTCCTGAGAATGCTGACGCGACTGCAGCATCACAGACAATGAAAGCGTCTTATCGCATGGAACATTCTCCTCAGGAATTAGATCCTGAATCACAAAGAGACACACTGATTCCGGGCAAGTCTCGAGAGTTTCCATGGGAACAAGCGGATCAGGCGAAAGATAGAATCAGCTCTGATGTGCTGGAGACAGTTGGAGGTGAGTGACATGCAGTAAGCGTGGTCTTACTGCGTTGTCTCTTTTGCATATTAACATGGATCAACAGTAAAATTAGAAATTAATTTTTAATTTGATAGTTTTCCATTTGTAATTACTACCAAAACTAATGCCGAAATCATGACCAAAACTTGTTCTCCTCAAAGTTTACCCAAGCAATTATGTGACGTTCATTAAAAGTTCCGCTTTAGGCTATTTTTGATTGCGTTGTGTTGTCTCAAGAATATCACATAAACATTCCATTTTAAGCTTTTTACGCTTTTCAGCTGCAAGGTCTGCTGAGTACACAGAGGTTCCCTTAGATGCACTGGACATCGCTGCTGCTGACAGTCTCACGCTGTCACCTCATCATGGTAGGTTTGTAGATTTATGACTTGCAAAAGGGCCGATTGGATAGTATCCGATTGCATCGGCGGAAAGTCTAAAATTGCCGATTGTGTTTGTCGCAGAGGGAAGCGACGGAGGGGACACGGAGCGGCTGGAGGAGCTTCCGCTTTGCAGCTGTAGAATGGAAGCGCCTCGTGTTGACAACACCAGCCATCGCGTCAGCAGGCAGTGTATGGCCACAGAGAGCAGCAATGGGGAGGTTGGTGGCAACTTTCTTTCTCTCTCTCTCACAAACATATTAAACCTTAAAGGTCCTCTCTAATGGTTCTTTTTTTTTTTTAATCATTGACAGCTTAAAAATGAATGGCATCCATAGAAATCACCACCTGCCGCATTTTGCCCAATGCCATTCCATTTTGTTGCTTTTTATTTTCTCAATCGTAGGCAAGCTTTGTAACTGTTATTCTTTTGGTTAATCTGCCAGCTGAGGCCTTGCACCAATGTGACGACCAAAGGAGAGACCATGCGGCCATCGAGCCGGGTGCCCCTTATGGTGCTTTGTGACAGCCATCGCTCCCACATGGTGAAACACCACTGCTGTCCCGGTTGTGGGTTCTTTTGTATAACAGTAAGTTGGGAGCACCTTCGATCATCTTTAAATCAGGGTTGTTTGTTTGTCCATTTTCATCGACATTTTCTTCTTCAAGGGAACATTCCTTGAGTGTTGCCCGGACCAGCGTATCGCCCACCGTTTCCACCGTGGGTGTGTCACGGTCCTCGGGGGTGGGCGGAGCCGGGCAAACGGCGGAATGCTTTTCTGTCCCCACTGCGGCGAGGATGCCACTGAGGCTCAAGAGGTCACCATGCCTTCCTCGAGCTCGGCGACAGCTTCCGCAACCACGGTCGTCACCATGTCAGCGTCCTCCACCACCACGCCATCTTTGCCGCCTTCCGTCCCTTCGGCACCGTCTCTCACAGCCTCGACGGGAGGGATGAAAGATGGGAAGATGCCTGAAAGACCAGTCAGGTAAGGTTCGATTGGAAGACTCACAGTTGACCTTTTATTCATAATTCTTCCCATCACCAGTGCACGTATGCGCAGCCATGGAATGGCGACGCTAACAGTGGAGCAACAGCAGCCGCCCCAGTCCGTGCCCTCCACTGCGTCCGCCACCACCCTGCCTCCTCCCGAGGAAGGGGTGGACAGCGTGGGGCCGTCTGTGTGTATGCCAAATGGGAAGCCTGTTACCCCCAGTGCGCTTCCACCAGGACCCAGCAGGGCGGCGCTACAAAAGGCTATTCTCACACAGGATACCGAAAGGTTTGCTCTCAAGTACAGTATTCCTCTTTGTCCGCTAAATTTATCGAGCAATTATTTTCATATATGAGAATTGTTTTTTGTTTTTACTTCTAGGAGAAAGAAACTGAGGTTCCACCCACGCCAGCTCTACCCGGCTGCCAAACAAGGCGAAGTCCAACGAGTTTTGCTCATGCTAAGTACGTCAAAAAAGAAAAAAACAAAAAAAACATACAGTGAAGCTTTCGATAGGGTAAACAGTTTTGGATATTTATTTTCTCAAAGTGAATGTTCCAGTTTGTGCTTAATGTTTTTGTCAAAGTGGAGGGCATAGATCCTACATACCAGCCTGACTCTCAGAATCAACGCTCTGCTCTACATGCCGCCGCTCAAAGAGGTCTTTTGGAAGTCTGCTACATACTTCTGCAAGTGTGTGAGGCCATTATTTATCTATTCAGCCGTCTATCTGTCTGTCTAATTGCAGATTTTTTAATATTAGAAAAAATAGGTCAAAATGAATAATTAAAAAAAAATCCACAATTGATATGATCTATAATTTCTGCAACTCAATTGAGAAAAAAAATCTTCTTGAGATGGAGTAAAAATAATATGGCTACAATGCAGTCCTTTCATCCAGTCCAAAGAGATTCAATGCTTTTTCCTACTACAAAAACACACCATCTTTTCCACATTTTGTGCATTAAAATAAATCCTAATCTTTTACTGACAGGCGGGTGCTCAAATTGATGCTCAGGACAAGGACCTGAGAACGCCGCTTTTAGAAGCCATCATCAACAATCACATTGAGGTGGCTCGTTACCTGATCCAGAATGGGGCCTGCGTCTACCATATTGTGTGTAACTTTTGCTGTCAGATCTAAAAGTTTGTATGTTTGGTCTGAATGAATTTAACTTTGATGTATTTCTTTTTCAGGAGGAGGATGGATATACTGGTCTCCACCATGCAGCCAAACAGGGCAACATCGAAATTGTCAACGTTCTGCTGGAGACGGGACAGGTGGATGTCAATGCACAGGTAAAGACTCCCCTACCACCAATTCAGTAATACAATCATAATTAGTATGTTTGTATGAAAACAATTCGACGCAATTGAAAAAAGTGTTTGTTTCTATTTTTAATTGTCTTATTCCAAACACTTAGCCTTTCTGTAATTGTCAACAGCAAAATTATGAAGCTTGTGCAAAACAGAACACAAATCTGTACTTTTAAATTAACCAGTGGTATTTGGAAAAAAAAAAGTAACTTCCATTCCTCACAAAATGCATGCTGTCACTCATGCATCCAACACCGCCACACTGACACATTTTCATGGCTCGTCTCAGGATAGCGGCGGTTGGACGCCAATCATCTGGGCTGCAGAACACAAACACGTGGACGTGATCAAAGTGCTGCTGAACCGAGGAGCCGACGTTACCATCAATGACAAGGTGATCATCTCACACAAAAGGCTTTTCAAGCGTTGGTTTGAAAAAATAATGCTGGTTGCCCATTACTCTTTTTAGATTTTAGAAATTCAGCAAAATAAGAGACGACCACCAAAAAAGAAAAAAACAAAACAAAAGGTCTGTTTTATTACAATCAAATCTTTCCACCTTAGGAGTTGAACGTGTGTCTCCACTGGGCAGCGTATGCTGGAAATGTGGATATCGCAGAGATGGTATTGAACGCCGGTTGCTCCCTCGCCTCGGTAAATGTGCATGGCGACACGCCCCTCCACATTGCCGCAAGAGAAGGATACTTGGAATGTGTTACGTGAGTCACGTCCTTACATTATTATTCGGCTCACTAATCAAAACGCTGTCTTATTAAGTTGTCTCCTTGACCCCATGACATTACTTCGTGTCATTTCATTTTAGGTTATTTCTCTCAAGAGGTGCAGATATTGACACGATTAACCGGGAGGGTGACACACCTCTCACCCTTGCACGCCCCGACACGTCAGTATGGGTTGCACTCCAGATCAACAGGAAGATACGAAGGGGAATAACTAATCGTATGCTTAGGACAGAAAGAATTATATGCAGGTTGGTCTTTGGACATTTAAAGTGGAAATTTCATTCATTTCTGTTGTCGGTGTCTTGAATTGCAGGCTTAATTCTAACTAAAAAAAAAAAAACACATTTTATTCATTTTTAATTTTATTTATTTATTGTTCTGCTCACTATGCCATTTGAATGGCAAATGAGGGCACGGTGCCCCTAAGCAGACTTCAAGAACAGGACATCAGACAGGCTCGCTAAGGGCAAGCATATGGAATTCACACACAATGACTCACAGATCTGTACTGAATGCAAAATACATGCAATGCATTAGAAAGCAAGATATATACCTGCTTCCCCTTCTATCAACGAGTCAATGCTGCTTGTATTATTTATTTTGCATACTCATTATCGCCGTCCTGTGCCAGTGACATTGCCCAGGGCTACGAGAACGCACCCATTCCATGTGTAAACGCCGTCGATGATGAAGGCTGTCCTTCAGACTACAAATACGTTTCCGAAAACTGTGAAACGTCAGCGATGAACATAGACCGTAACATCACGCATTTACAGGTATGATTTTATTTATTTTTTACTACTGTTCTTGTTCCAAATGAAGCTAAGCTGAATGACAATATTTGTCACATGTTTCTTCAGCACTGTGGCTGCACTGACGACTGTTCCTCAAGTAACTGTCTCTGTGGACAGCTCAGCATCCGGTGCTGGTATGACAAGGTAAACCAAAACCACAATGAATTTAATTTAGCAATCCAAAATTAGTGAAATGATAATAATGTGTGTTTTTTTTTTTTTTTTTACATCAGGATCAGCGGTTGCTTCAAGAGTTTAATAAGATCGAACCTCCCCTAATTTTCGAATGTAACATGGCCTGTTCTTGTCATCGTACATGCAAGAACAGGGTGGTACAGGCTGGCATCAAGTAAGTAAACAACACTCACCAGCCACAAAATTAGGTACACCTTCTCATTCTATCACAATCTAATCCCAACGGCATAAAAAAGGATGCACTTTTGGAAAGTTTGATTGACATTTAAAAGTTTAAAAATGTTTAGACCAGGCGTGGGCAAACTACGGCTCAGGGGCCACATGAGGCCCGTCAAACATTTTGATCTGGCCCGCCGAGCTTGAAAAAATTAAATTAATAAACCTTGTTAACGTTTTATTTTCTACTGTGGTTTTTCAAAGACATATATATTGTTGTAATACTTTAGTTCACTTTTATTTAAAATTAAATTAATTTTTTTTTCTCCGCTGAGGTGAGGATTGTGGCCCCCCCAATCACAAAGTTTGCCCACCCCTGGCTTAGACTGTGGTTGCAATTATTCAGAACAACAATGCATCTTGGTGGTCAACAATGCGTCAGGAGGTGACGCAAGTACATTTAAAGAAAGTACAATTAGAAGAGTGGGCTCGTGTTACAGTACGTTTTATATATTTGCCTCACATTAAGTCCACTGAACGAAAACCCATTAAATATTCCTCTCCTTTCCCTCAGAGTTCGCCTTCAACTCTACAGGACAGAGAAGATGGGCTGGGGCGTTCGAGCGTTGCAGGACATCCCCCAGGGAAGCTTCATCTGCGAGTAAGAGGAGACCGTCCACTCCCTTATGTCTTTTTGCCACTGATTGTTTGATGTTAAAATAGTCGCGCTCTCTTCCACGCAGATATGTGGGGGAGCTCATCTCGGATGCAGAAGCGGATGTTCGAGAGGATGATTCCTACCTTTTTGACCTGGACAATAAGGTAAATAAGCACACGAGGTATCCCGCTCATTAATGTCGTAACACATCTTGTGTTTTTTCTCAAGGACGGGGAGGTGTACTGTATTGATGCCCGTTACTATGGGAACATCAGCCGCTTCATCAACCACCTTTGTGACCCTAACCTCATCCCGGTGCGTGTATTTATGCTACACCAGGACCTGAGGTTCCCTCGCATCGCTTTCTTCAGCTCCAGAGACATCCTTAGCGGCCAGGAGCTTGGGTGAGATGTGTTGAGATTTCTTGTAATGTCACCATTACAGCCATTATTTTCGAAGTAGCTGAATTGTGCTAAAGGTGATGCATATCAAAAAATTGGTTTAATGCAATTACTGTACATTAGATAACTATGTTTTTGATTATGATATCTGTGTAATTGATATTTACATAAATGTGTTGTTTTTTCCCCCCGTAGATTTGACTATGGAGATCGTTTTTGGGACATTAAGAGCAAATACTTTACCTGCCAGTGTGGCTCAGAGAAATGCAAACACTCTGCAGAGGCCATTGCTTTGGAGCAGAGCAGACTGGCTCGACTGGAGGCCAGTCCTGAGTTGGGAGCAGACTGTGGGTTGACCATTCCCAGCATTTAATAACAGAAATAGGAATTTGTCTTTCAGATTATGTTGTTTTCAAATGTATGGTGCTTTTTACTTTCTTCCCTGATGGCAGTACATTTTTGCCACCAAACCACAGACTGAATTGCAATGTCAGTCATCATTTCCTCAGTACTAAGACAACACAGTTTTATTGAAATACAATTTTTGTTTACTTATATTGTATGTTTGTTGTTGAACAATGTATATTTGACAAAACCGGTCTCAGCATTCATCTGCCATTATGTAACTCATATTTCATATTTACTGTGGTGCCAAGAAAAAAATGCTTTTTTTAATACTCTGGGAACCAGAAATCCAATGACCTAGCATGTATTGGCGGCATAACATATCCATTTCTGTTGCCTTTTACGTTTTTTATTTTTTTTTATACATTTGAAGTAATAAATTAAAAAATGAAACGAATCCTTCAACCATTGTATCTTTTTGTGCCCAGTGTAAAGTAAATTAAAAGGCTGTGGTGTGGTGGTGGTCTTTTTTGCGGGTTTTATTTGTGTGGAACAAGACAGAAAATTGGGGAAAGACGTTATGCATGATGTTTTGACACATCTGTGAAACAAAGACTAGCATGAAATGATTAGCCTAACGATAGCGCCGTACGCATAAAGATGACGTCGCCATTTGTCACGGACGCATCACTGTACATTGTTTCTAAATGGACAGTGATTCTTATGTTCCAAAATGGCATAATTCACATTTATACATAATTAAATTTCACTCGAGTTATAGCTACAATAAAATGAATACATAAATAAAAACAAGGACTATAATCAAAAGATTAGTATGTTGATGTTTTCCCGCCTCTGAAGAGGCGCGTGCACCTGGCCACTTCCGGTGCACGTCCCAAAGCAGGTGGTGGGCTCTTGTCGTCACTGCTTAGTAACGACTGTCTGCGGGGAAAAGATTCACTCCACCGTGGCCTCATAAAAGCTTTTGTTGTATCTAGAGGACATTTTGCGCCAACTCAAAAGTAAAGTGAGCTGTTAGTGACAAGCCGAGGTAGAGGAGGTGGAAAATGGGCAAGGAAGAGCAGACAAACGCGGACTCTCAGTACGGTCAGTTGCGAAGTCGCCATCACCCGTTAAGTTACCTCGGGAGACTTTTTTTTACCTTCTTGTGCTACAAATTAAATAACATGTGTGTACAGTACCGTTATGATTAAAAAATGAATTATTTTTACAAACGTATCTTCCGAATAGTAGTTCTCAGTTTACGACGCAGTTCCGTTACTACGCCAGCGAAGTAGTAACCCTGTCGTGTACGTAAGTCGAGGCATCAAAATCACGAACCAGAAAATCTCGATTTTTTTCCCCTTTAATAATAATTAAGAGTTTTACAAAAGGTTTGTAAGGCACTGTGAATTCTTCTGCTTGACGTTTGTTCTATTGATGGAGCCAAAAGTAAGAGTATTTACAGAATGGGAGGTTTAACAAGGCAACAGTAAACAAACCCTCCCTGCTGGTAAATACAGATTGTATTTCATATCTTCAAATGAAATACGAAAACACCACAGAAGAGGATGTTCGTGTGAATATTATTATATATTGCTGTCCGCGATTTATCAAGTCATCGCAGTCATTTTAGCAGAGATTTTCACATAATTCCCTCAAACTCAGTTGAGGTGAAATCAAAGGAATAACTCTATGTAAACTTTTTTTTCCATTTGTGGAATGTGACTATTTCCTTTTTAATCTTACAAAAAAAGGCTTAACCTAAGTGAAAATCTCTTCTTTAATTATTCGGATTGGAACTATACCCTGGAAGTGACCGATTTTTCTTTTTATGAATATGTTGCTCTGATCACTCTCATGAAGCTGAGTCATTAGATAACTCGGAAAGCTACTCCTCTTGACCCATAAGCCAAAGTTATAAAAATGTAATAAAACAGAGCCATCTTTAAATGGAGTCACCATGAACCTTTTTACGAGTCACCGTTTACTGCAAACAGTATTGTGAAATGTGACACTAATGTCACAGCAAGAGGCTGATGAACAGGTTCCTTTGTTGCGGACATTTCATGATGCTTCTTTTTGTCACTTCTTTACTCTCTTAGAATAAACTCTTTGTGGTTCGATTTTGGTCCCACTCTGTCTATTTGGAGTCTTTCGAAAGCATATGAGCAACATTGTGAATTCAAATGACATTCAAATAACTGTCAGCTGGCAGTATCACGATTGTGCATCTGCTTCACTTCACGTGTTGCTGTATTTTTTGTTGTTGCCCTGAATGGTGTCTAAGGTATAAGACATTTTTTGCTTTTTTACACACAAGCTATTACACTAGTTAGTCATTCTTTTTCTTCCAGGAAACAAATCTGTTTTCCCCACGACTCCACCACCCTGTCCTAACCATATTTACAGCACTTGTAAGATACCCACTCATACAAATAGTTCCGTCATTTGCCGTTGGCATGGTAATTCATTAACTTAAAGAACACATAATACTACGCAACCAAATATCACTCATTTCAAATGAATGTACTTTTAGAATAACTCTATGGTAAAAGATAAAAAATCAGTTTTTAGGTGCTGATTCTTTTTTTAATTAGCATAAAAATATGTTTAGGGGCACACAAAGCCATCTCTGATTCAAATTTTCTGTTGACCAGTTGTAATCGTTTAATAGTGACACAGTCCCGCATGCTACATCTGTTTGGTTTAAAAACCTACTCATACTAATTTTTTTGTTGTCTTTTTTTGTCTAGGTGAACCTGTGGAGTATGACCCCTCCTTTAATGGACCCATAAAGAAGAGGTGATTTTTATTTCCTGCTGCGTTTCCCCCCCCCCCCATGAGTTTGAGTCGACTGACTGACTCACATTGAAGACATGAACTCGTGCTCACAAATTTTTCTCATTTGTTTTCCCTCAGAGGATGTACTGACATAGTTTGCTGTGTTATGTTTATGACGGTCATCCTTGGCTATATCGCAGTCGGGATTGTAGGTGAGCGTAATCTCCCATTTGAAAAGATAACCTCTGTAAACCATGATATTATTTCCTCATTCAATGTTTTATATTTAACACCGCAGAAGTAGGTACGTCAAGGTTAGTTAGTCAGATGTTGACCTTTGAAGCTGCTTTAAAACAGTGCTAAGGAGGATGCTAACATATGTAGATTAAACCTCCCAATGACTTCCTTATTTAGTTCCACTTTACCTTATTTTATTACTTGATTTCCCCCCTCATTATTTTTTTTCTTTTTTCGTGAACAACATAGTTTAACCACACCTGTGTAAACACAGTTCAGTTTTTCGCAGAATTTATTTTGAGCTGCGTATATATTTTTATAAATAATAACCATTAGCAATGTCCAAATTAAGTGAGTAATTCAATTGTCGCGGCAGCATTATTCACTTCTACAGGTAGACATTAGCTAATGTACAAACAAGGAAAAAATTTAAACAAATACAAAAACACCACTGATCTTGTTAAACAATGACCACGGCTTGGTCCTCATTCCAACACGCAGCGACACACTCCCTTATCTTAAGTCAACACAAAGTCTGTGTGCAGGCAGCTCAATTGGACCTCATTAAGATGCATCATTGGGTGCTGCCCAAGTCCTTTTTTTTTTTTTACTGGCCATGACAGAAACGTTAGTGACACTGTTACACCAGAAAGTGTTAGCAAAAAGTAACTAAGAATCTAATCAAGGTTCTGTGGGGTATTCTGAAAAGGGCCGTTCACAGGACAATCTAATCCTTTGCGTGTCTTATCCCTCCCCCTTTTGTCAGCATGGCTTTATGGAGATCCTCGGCAAGTTCTCTATCCAAGAAACTCAACTGGATGGTTCTGCGGCACTGGACCAAACATGTGATTAAGTTTCATTTGCACAAATAACAAACTACACGGTATAACAAGCCATTAATGCTCTGGTGGTAAAGATTTGTTCCCTTTTGTGTTGTCTCTCAGAAATCGACCCGCATTATTCTATTTGGACATGCTCAAATGTGCAACCGGTTTTAATGTGATGGCAGCAGCTCTCAATGGGTTTCAGTGTCCAACCACACAGGTAGAATGGTTTGCACATTTATTTTTCTTTTTTGTGATACTTGCTTCCGTTCTGCGCTGTGATCTTGCTGTTTTACTCCCCATCAGGTATGCGTGGAAAAGTGCCCGACTGAATTCACTGCTCTGGCGCCGCTTGACTACGCTTTGAAACCTGCAAAAGTTTTCCGGCAAAGCCTCTGTGCGCCGTCTTTAAACCTGTCAAACACTAAAATGGTACGTTTTATGCCGATTTAAGCAAAATGGTATTTGTACAATACATCTACTGTATGATTGATTTCTGTTGCCAAGACTTACATCACATTATTTCACATCTTTATTTTTAGACTGTTAAAGAGATTGTGGAAAAGGAGCTGTGTCCTTTCTATACTATTCCCACAACATCTGGTGAGTGCAAATTACTGTATGAAATATTTTGGGTCTAAGTTCTGATTTTAAATTTAAGGTTCTTGACAGATTAAAACCTCAGAAGTCGAACGGAAATTACCAGGAAAGATCTGCCTGGGAAGTCACACAAAACGTTTGCCAGCTCACTTGTTGACCATTTTGAGGCACCGTTGCAACTTCACACAGATGTCATGCTTGCGACAGTTTCGCTCTCGAATTCAGTTATTTTTTTGAGAAAAAGAAAATCAAACAGCATCCCAGAACAGTTTTCACTGGATTTATCTATTTTTTTTCAAAACGTTAACGTTTGTTTCTAACATGCCAAACTAAAAATGACAATGGCCCATTTATGGTCTCTTCTCTTTGTAGTTATCGGAAGATGTTTGCCTGATGTCAAAGTTCTCGGGGATATGCCAGCGAATTTTTCCAGCGTTGCAGGCTTGCCACCATCTGTCAGCGAAACGGCTGACCTCCTCAAGAACGGCACTGGGTAGAGCCAATGAATATAATCATAAAGTGTACACTAATGTTGATTTAAAAAAAAAAAAAGACAACTTTTCACATTTATGAAGCACACTAGTCACTGTTCAAGGCGCAAATTAAAGCACGGCCCACTTTCGTAATCCTCTTGTTCTCCTCGTTACCAGCACAGGGTCGCTTGCCTCGTAAGTGTGTCCAACCTTGTTGTCGTTAGTCCTGTTGCTGTGCATGAGCTGTGTTATCTTGAGACATGCTCAGTTTTTTTTTCTTGCATGTGTTTCGTCATCCTTTGGATGCTAGCAGTGATGCAGTGGAAAGACAATTCGGCTGGAATCATTTGATCATCATTTATTTTTTTTTTTAACCACTGCATCAATTTTAGTAGCTTATAGCACATTTTTTTTATAAATTATTGCCACTAAGTACAAACTGACTTTGTGTTTGTTTTTGTCTTGATCAGGGACATTTTGAACGGATTCAGCGCCAGGGACGTAGGTGTCAGGATCTTTGAGGATTTTGCATCATCGTGGCCCTGGATCCTTGTGTTAGTTGATGCCTCACACTTCCACCTTTTGGCTAATTTTGTACATAGTACAAAAACTAAATTACCGCGACATCTTTGTGATAAACTGGACTTTTTGAATGTATCAAAGACACCTGGAAGCACTTTTGAATTGATTGTCTGAGTTCCTTTATTTTTCTTTTTGTTTTCCACAACAGTGGTCTGGCAATAGCGATGGTGCTCAGCATGTTGTTCTTGCTGCTGCTGAGATTCACTGCTCGCGTTGTGGTGTGGCTCCTTATTGGAGGCGTCCTGTGCACTGGGGCATATGGTGAATATATAGCAAACACAATTTGCGTCCTGATTGTGGTGGAGGCTTTGTTTTATTTGCCTTGTGCGTGTGCACAGGATGTCTTTGAAGCATTGTGTGATTTTCTTTCAGGGATTTTGCACTGCTACTGGGAGTATGCCAACTACAAGAATCTTTCCGCTTCCATTTCTGACATTGGATTCACCACCAACTTCAGTTTTTACCTAAAAGTGCAAGAGACCTGGTTAGCGTTCTGTGAGTTCCCTCATACTCATACTTTCTGAATCCATCCAAAACTGAAAATAAGGCATTTTATGTACCTCCCGTAATCATTTAATTTTTTTATTGGTTTCCTCCTCAGTGATCATCCTAGGCGTGGTGGAGGCCATCCTTATCTTAGTTATCATCTTCCTGCGAAACAGAATCCTCATTGCCATCGCACTCATCCAGGAGTCCAGCAAGTCAGTCGTGCTGTGATGCAATTTAATAGAATAATTTTGGACATGCACAGCGCGTTACGTTGTGGCTCTTGTGTCTTCTTAATAACGTGAGCTGTTCCGCAGGGCCATCGGTCTAATGATGAGCACGCTCTTCTACCCTCTGTTGACATTCGTTCTCCTCTTGGTTAGCGTGGCCTACTGGGTTAGCACTGCGTTGTATCCTTTCATTGTGAACGTTCAGATACAGACTACAGAACTGATCAAATATGGGCCAGCGCATGACTTGTTTGTTTCTCCTGAGCCAATCAATACAGGTATTTGGCCACCTCAGGAGGGGCCATCTACAAAGTGGTAGCACTCAACTCCACTGTGGGTGAGTGTCAGCACATCAACGGCACTGTGGACTGCGACCCTCAGGTGAATGGAAATCATAATACCATTTGTTAGTCACCTGAATTTCAGTCCGCCATTGCTTTTGAATGAGTCCACTTGTCTTTTGTTTTTTTTTACTGGACAGCAACTGTATATTCGCCATTGATTCACTTACTGTTCGACCTGCTTTAGACTTTCAAGGCATCCGATTTCCCAACCTGCCCCTCGGCTGCGTGCATCTTTGTCAAATACAATTCTGAGGGCCTCCTCCAAAGGAACCTGTTCAACCTTCAGTTCTACAACGCGGTGGCCTTTTTTTGGTGCGCCAACTTCATCATTGCTCTGGGTCAATGTACGCTGGCCGGCGCCTTTGCTGCCTACTACTGGGCTTTCAGCAAACCCGATGACCTCCCCAGGCTCCCCCTCTTCAGTGCGTTTGTGCGCACACTAAGGTAGGTCGATTTGTGCTCTCTAGTGTGACTGTACTCGAAATGTTCTGCAGAAAGGAAAAAAAATCTCAGAAGAGTCAAATAAATATCAGTTGTCTGCAGTTTAAACTTTGTCCTCTAATGGGCGCCAAAGAGCTTAAGAAATAGGTGGTTGCAACCCACATGACAAGCACCATATGAAGTGGATGATTTGTGCAAATACTTGGAATCTTTAGCTGACATTATATTCAACCAATGTTCTTTCTGAACCTACCGTGAATAATTTCAGGTACCATGTTGGCTCGTTGGCATTCGGTGCTTTGATCCTGACCTTTGTGCAGGTTGTGAGGTTCCTCCTAGAATACATTGACCACAAAACCAGAAGTAAGACCTCTCGCCGAAAGAGCTACTGTATTATTTTTTTTCAAATACAGTACTGTAATTTTTTATGTTTTAAAGGCCCCTAATATGTTTTTTTCACCTTTAACTCCACCCAGCGGCACAAAACCCGTGTGCACGTTTCATACTGTGCTGCATGAAGTGCTGCTTCTGGTGCCTGGAGAAGTTCTTCAAGTTCCTCAATAGAAACGCATACATCATGGTAAGCTCAACGGGTGTTAGTAATCATGTCATGACCACACAAAATATGAATGTTTTAATTTTATACTGTATATTTTTGCATAACTTGTGCTTTTGGACAGATTGCTGTTTATGGGAAAAACTTCTGTATCTCTGCAAAGAACGCTTTCGCTCTGATTATGAGAAACATAATAAGGTTTGTGCTTAAGAGCCACATCTTGGTTTTAAAATGGATAGGTTAGAAATGAAATAATAAAATGTCTATAATTAAATAATCCATGCTCTTTTTTTTTTAGTGTTTGATGAGAATTAAAATTGACAATGAATCTGATTTGCTCTCAGCAATTGTGAATTGAAAATGTTCAATACAGAAACATATAAGGTATATTTGTGCCTCACAGAACTGTAATACTGGATAAAGTGGTCGACTTGTTGCTGTTCTTTGGCAAGCTCCTCGTAGTGGGTGGAGTGGGTACGTATGACACCTTTAACGCGTTCAGGATTTCTGTGGCACATTTGTCATTAAAAATACAACAAGAATCATCCACAATGAGCAGAGTGGTGATACCAAGCGTTTTTTTTTTTTGCAGGTGTGCTGTCTTTTTTCTTCTTCTCTGGCCGAATTCCTCTGCCACACAGCACGGCGCAGTCGCAGACCCTCAACTACTACTGGATGCCAATCATTGTATGACTGCTCAATGTGATCATTTCATCTTCTCAACTATGCAAACAAAAGTCATTGAGCGTCTTGGTGTCGTTTTTCTCCAACTGACCATCATAGACGGTAGTGGTTGGCAGCTACCTCATCGCGCACGGATTCTTCAGCGTGTACAGCATGTGTGTCGACACGCTCTTCCTCTGCTTCTGTGAGTACATAATGACAACGCTTCCTTAGCCCTATTTATTAAACTATTCTATGCTCACTTAAATTTCAAGAGTCAACAATTGGGCACGATTATTTAACATTGCAATCAAATGTTCGCAGTGGAGGACTTGGAACGTAACGACGGCTCTCTGGAGAAGCCGTACTTCATGTCCAAAAACCTGATGAAGATTCTGAACAAAACCAACAAGACCCCCAGAAAAAGGAATTGATCTTGTTACCACAACCCCTATGGGAATAAGTAATGATTCCATACTGTTCTATTGTCCTGTTTACCAAAAACAAAATGCTGATTTTGCACGTTTGAAATATTTTCCAAAGCTCAAATATCGTTTGTGAGTGCAATGTACATTTGAAAAGACTGAACCTGTTTATGTGAGTTTTCTTGATTGACTGCATCTTTGGTTCACGCAAGTTACCGTAGCACAGAAAAATGTTTGTTAAAGTATCCCTATGAATATTATAGCTGTTGTAAATATTACATAGAGGACCTCAACGTGATTTGTTTAGATGGAAATTTATTTTTTTTTAGTTTTATAAATACACCTGGCCATCTGAATACTGTTTGTAATAAAAAATAGTTTGTCAAAAATATGTTCAAAATTGTGCCAACCCACTGTGTCTGTTTTCTCATCACGTGTTTGCATTTGAGTAGTCAGAGATGGTGCAACAAATGATTTATTTTGCCCAACTATCTGCAGGCAACGTGGCTTCAATGTCCACTCAGGGATGATGCAAATGTTGTCTGTGTCCTGTGATTCAAACTGGATGGAGGAATTAATGAAAACGGTGAAATAATCACCACACTTGAGGTTCCTTGTTTGATTGTCAGGCTTGAATTATTTGACAAAGACACAAAACGTGGTGGATGCCTTAATGAAAATTTTAATGTCTTGCTTAATCTCACATTAGCTTCATATTAAATAAGACAAATATGCGACCCAAGATTAGCGCTCCTGTCAATCAAATGAGGACCATATTTTAATTTTTTTTTTTTTTTTATGGTAGACGTTGGCAGAAGATGTGTTAACCTTGGGTGGCAAAATTTACAAAAAGCATCCTGGTTATCAGTGCCATAGCTACAAATTAATTAAAAAAAAAAACACACATTCACAAATCTATATACAAATGCATCACTTGCTCTGACATACAGGATGTGGTTTATAGTTGAGATCCCAAAAGGAGAGTCGACTGAACTGCAGCGAGTCTGCCTGGTATTAAGTGAAATCATTTTCCCAATATGGTTCATTGAGATTTCGCTTTTTGTACTCCCCAATTCCTCTGCTCTTATTTTGGGAAGCTTTGGTACAAAAAAAAAACGAACAACAAATGAGGACAGGTTCAACCAACATCACAGTGCACTGGCAGTCATTTTTAAGACAGAAAGAGCGAAACATCCACACAAACCCAATTACTCTGAACCAAACTGCTACTCTTTGGCCTTTTAGAGGCAAGAAAATGGTTGCTATGGTAACCACTGGTGTTAGCGCTCCTCTTCTGCCACTTTTTGTCTCTTTGTGGCTAAGAGGGGTGAATTAGAGTCACTACGCTTGAAATAGCCATCGGAGAAAGGCCTGGTCGCCCTGATCACATAATACTGTCTCTCTTCTGACCCCCTTAAAGACAGACAGATTATTCTGACAGTGAGCCCATTATAGTTTAGCACCGCCCTCGTTTCTATCAGCGAATATCTCCGGGCGCATGCTGCGTGAGGGAGGGGAAAGGCTAATTCAACAGCTCATTTTTTCTGTTTCGTATTAACAAAAGGCAGTTTGGTGGGGCTTGATGTGACATTTTTGCAAACAACCGCTCCCCCGAGTTATTACCTCATCGGAAACAAAACATGAAAGTGTATGTGGTTCAGGTTAAAGTGTGCGATTTTCAGTGAGCGACACCCGTCCCTTCCCCTCTGTCCGTCCGTCTTTGTCGCTCGTCCTCTTGGTCACACGCTCAGCAGCCAGAAGAAAAAGAAAACAGCCACGAACAGGAAGAGGCAGTCTTGCCAATTATAATTCCCGTTGTTGACGTTACCCCCGTTGCCTTGGGCTTCACCTGCATATTGGTCTGGAAGGACACGAGGGAGGGTTACAGAGTTATACTACAATTAAAAAATAAAATACTTATTTTATCAACTGCTCTTAACTACCTGCTCTGTGAAAAGGGTCGTTGCCGTTGAACACGGTTGTGAAGAAGCCGAAGGGGAAAGCGCCGATGCCAAACGACATGTGAAAACTGGTGTCGCTGAAACCCTGGAACATCTGAAAAGCACAAGTGACTTTGAATTGGATGAAAGGTAAACAACTCTGTGTGCGTATGTAGACAATAACTTGAATCGACTACAAATTTTGAGACACACTTAGCAAGCAAGCATTATCACATCAGAGTTTTTTGCTAAACTTGTCCACTAGGTGTCAGTGTGAGCTCAGCCTTTTTTTGCACTATGTCACAGAAGTGAGCGCCCCCCACCAGACTCACCCCGCCTCTGCTTTCTGGCTCCGTTCTCTGTCCCTGAGGCCGTGGGGGAGTTTTCAACCTGGAGTTCAACACAAACAGTCACTCACAAGGACACGGTCAGGCCATCACACACATACGCAGTATGCAGGGTACAGGGCGCACCGGGGGTCCTCTTGACTGGAGCTCCCTCGTCCGTATAGCGGGATCACCTTGTCCCGGCTGATACCGGCTTTACACACAGGACACTGCGGTCTGCTTGGCCTCGTCTCCAACCACTGAACAGAGCAGCACAGGAAAGGGAAAATTCTCAGTTTCCATGTAGATCTCAAGTGACGCATACAATATGGTTGCTTACATTCGCAAAACACATGAAATAACCAATATGGACCATATAACCATTAATCCGTTTTGGCCTTCCCGGAAAAAATAAAATTTTAGTAATTTTTAAATGACAATTACAATATTCTATTTCATAAAAACATACAGTAATGACATAAGTAAAATGCACAGAATTCAATTCAATAGTTCTGTTGCTCCTGGTGTGCGCATCTTGGCCACCTGGGGGCAGTATATCGAGACTAATATTAGTCATTCTTTGCAGAGGATAAATTATGTATGCCTGCAACTCTGCAAGTATTGTTGTATATTATCTGTCCACGCATGTTGGTCCATCATTTGTGTTCAAAGAGCTTTTTTTTTTTTAAATACAGCGGCACCGATGTTATCTGTTAGGGAATAGTGCTCCCCATGATGTGTTCATGGGTTAGGTTGGATTGCTCATTAAACTGCTGCTTGTGAAAGTGAATTGACTTCACTACCACCAAATACGATCTGATTTGTATCCACATCTTGATGCAGATCTGAATGTATCTGATTTTCTGCACTTTTTTGATTCACATTGCCATGACGTACAATACTTTCAAATTGTGCCAGTGAACCACGCCGGGTAACTAAACTAAAGTGTGCCACAGAGAAAGAAGTGGTAAACAGAAGCATTAAAGGTATTAGTATGTTTAAGCTGTACTAAGTCATCTTACGTGGGCCGATTACCAAGTTACAAACTTAGATCAACATTCCATGATCAGATAGTTTGGGCCGGGACTTTAAACACTAATATATATGTAAGTGCCTTCTTCATTTGTTTTGACAGCCGGCAACAGTTGGAGAGCATGCTACAACACAAAGACGTCAGTGGAAAACGATTGTTGTGTAAGTTGATTTATCTATTCATTGCCTATTTTTTTTTAGGAAAAAAACATGACATATTTAGACATTCCTTTTCATTGCAAGAGTCACTAAACATTTGGTGAGGGAAATCAAGAACAAAGTCAATGATGATAAACTTACTTGATGGAGACAAGGCCAGCTGGAAAGAGAGAAAAGGCAAACAATTATTAACGTGTATAACTATGACATTCATGTTCAATTAGTTTATGTGAACGACGAGAAAAGTTTAGTTCAGCTAAACTAATAAAATAATCACACTTTACTCTTTGGCTATATAACCACAATAATACTTTTGTTATTATTATATCATTAAAACCACAAAAAAATGTAGTAGTAGCAGTTTGCAGTTTCCATTGTAATATTTTGCCCCCTCTTGTGTAATCAAAACTGGGAAACTAAAATTGTACAAAACTGCAAATCACGACCACAATATCTTGTGAAAATTATTGTTACTCTATAAATATACTTTTTGACATAGTTGTTAAATGAATGACATAATCAAGACCCACGAGAGAGAAACCAAGCGCAACCTGATGCAACCAGAAAGAGAGAAACACACACACACACACACACACTTCAACAATGTAGCGTTTGTGTAACACTGGCTATCTGATGGCTGACATTCCTTCGCAAGATGCACGCAACAGAACAAAATTTCCAACTCTGATGGCAAAACTCCAGTTCACTGGTTACCAAAGACTTTTCTTTTTTCAATTGTGTGTTTGCACCGCCTGATAGCATTTAAAAGTGTTTATCCCCGGCACACTACGACACGAGTCCGACTGTCTACAATCTACATCATTAATGCAGCAGGCACACGTGCTGTCACATGACCCTGGAGTGGAGCAGGCATGTGATTAATCCAGGCGAGTAATTGGCAAGCACTAATTTAAGACAGAGCTGAATGATTTTGACAAATAATCTTACTGCCATTTCTTTCCTCAATTTTGTGTTTTAATATTCTTTTTTTTTTTTTTTTCAACAAACAAAAGCAATAAATTCATCTGTATTACAATGTGCAAGTCCCCTATTGCAAGCGTGGCTACAACCTAGCCCAGCAATAAAAGTGGGTTTACTATTTAGATATTAGAGTGTGTGTAGTTTGCTTGCGGATCAGAACTGCACCGCATCATCCCGAGAGCTGTTTCGAACATGATGGCAACTGCTATGCAAAGTTGCAACATGAGATGATGTCATCACTCGGCTGCCTTACTGATTGTTGCATCATATTACAAAGTCTGGAGGTCTCTCAGGGGAGGCCAGACGGAAAAGAGGCTGGATGGTGGGTAATCATGGAAACTAAATTACCAAAGCACACGACACAGAAATGAAAGTTTGCACACATTGTCACGTTACTGTCTACGAGTGAACAATTCCTCTGCAGTTTAGGGCTTGATAATGAATCAAATTCGAATTGACATTGCAATAAGTAGAATGCGATGTTCAACCCTAGTTGGCATATGGTTAAGAGGGCACAGCAAAATTGCCATCGAAAATGATTGGTGGGATAAAAATAAGTTTGCAAAATAAATAGAATCTTAATAGATGTTAAGTAATTTGAGCACATGTCATTGCAATTCATTGCACATTTTGGCTCCCAAATACTAACAGAAAACACAGGTCACAAGTACCGTGCAAAAAATACCCCATGGATGCACATTTTAGAACAGTTTCAATGTAGACCAGAGTTGACATTTACGTTTTAAGAGCTCTAATAACACAAAACAAGTTGGTGCTACATTCCATTAGTTAAGAGAACCCGAGATCTTTAATCTGCATAAAGTGAGCCAGCAAGTTAATGTGTTACAAGCAGCAAGTCAGCCATTATGTCAAAACATACAAGGTCAGCATGAGCAACAAAGCTCACACAAAAGATCACCAACTCATTCACACACATTAGACGAAATGCTCAGTAAATAGAAAATATAGCAGGCGTCATTCTACCGTTAAAACGGATGTAAATAAAGGCCGCCCTGCATGTCAGGTTTTGATTATTTCACAACAATCAAGCCCCGAAGCTCGCCACGCTCGGTTCGTACCAGAACAAGTGGCCGCACATACTGATGACAGCGTCCTTAGCGGTGTCGAAACAAATGTTGCACTCGAAGCTGCCTCGGTCCCGATCGTCTTCCCCGTTACCACCGCCCAGTCCATCGCGATCTTTGCGGCTCTCCCCGCCCGGGTAGCCTCCTCTGCTGGCCGGTCCGCCGTCACTCGACGACCGGGGATCGGTGGCCGCCATAGTAGGTGCCGTGCAAGAGAAAAGGGTTCACGCACCGAGCTGTCACACGAGAGCCCGACTCGGACTAACGTCGTTTGACTGTGAATCACAAGCGACGAGTCGACGGCTGTCACTTAACTAAAGCTGTGCGTCTGACGCACTTCCGGAATACACACTAGTATTTCCGGGCAAATAAAAAGCAGTTCTCTACTCCGCTGTCGTCATAAATCATGAAATAAACCAAAACCAAAACAACAGACGAAGACCGACAACAACAACAATAATAATTATAATAATAACAACGGTGAATATCGAAAAAAAAACAATTGTTGAATCATTTAATATTGCAAATAATAAAATGCACGTAAAATAAAGGACTAATAACACAAAAATAATGATAAGATTATTATTATTAATAATATAACGATGTCAAATGTTTGAAACCATGCTTTCCTCTAATAGAGTAAATAATCAAATAAATACAAAACACCAAAACTAATTTGAATTATATTCATAATAATTATAATACGCCCATGGCGTAGTTGTGGTAAAAAATAAAAATAAAATAAATGACTCAACATAATGCTAATGATAATAATAATTTATATTATTTAAGTTTTACAATTTAACACGTACGTAAACCTATATGACCGGACCCTTTTGTCTGCATATTGTTTCCCAACGGAGGCCGGGGCAGTAAGCACATCGTGCATGTTGTGTGCTCGGACTTAGCACACGTTGCTATCATGTAACTTTGTCCAGTTGTGTACAACGTTGGCGCATTGAAGTAATCGAGACGCGCTCGCAAATCACGTTTAGTTGCAACGTTCTCATTTACTTCATACTTTCTGATTTTCGGACACTTCTCGTGTAAATTCCACCAGTCAGCCATCATGAAGATCAAGCGACAGAAAATAGCCAAGAAAACGTTATCCTTTTACAAATACAATTTTAACTTTCGGCAACCTTTTCAGATCCTCATTGACGGAACTTTTTGTCAAGCGGCATTAAAGAACAAGATTCAAATCAAGGAGCAAATGCCAAAGTATCTTATGGGCGAGTTGCAGCTTTGCACCACTAAGTGAGTATATTCGAGTTGCATTATGCTTTCTGTGAAAATAACATTGAATCATGCATTTTTGCGTGTTTTTCAGTTGCGCTCTCAAAGAATTAGAAAATCTGGGCAAAGATCTCATTGGGGCCAAAATCATTCTGCAGAGGTATCAAGTGAGGAAATGCCAGCATTTGAAGAGTCCAGTTCCTGCCTCGGAGTGTCTACTTTCCATGTTGGAGGGCACAAACCCGCATCACTACTTTGTTGCCACACAGGTCACACTTTTTGTAATCTTAAAGGGGACATATTATGGTTAAATTGACTTTTTAGTTGTTTATATACAAATAGTGACGTCAGGTTCCGCCATGTTTGAGGTTGTATGTCACATTATAGTTGATTTTTAACATGCAAGCGTGTATTTGTGGTTCGTTGTGCAGGACTTAAAGCTGACAACAGGTCTTAAGAAGATCCCAGGCGTGCCTCTTCTCTACATCATCCAAAACACCATAGTGCTGGACAAACCCAGTCAATCTTCGCTGGACCAGGTCCAGGCTGTCCAGCTGGGTGAGCTTGTCACTCCGGCGCAGCAGCAGAGCCTTCGCAGCATGAAAGAGGAGCAGGGCATTGTTAAGAAAGACGGCGACAGACGGGGGAAGAAGAGGAAGAGGAAACCGCACAACCCGAACCCCCTGAGCTGCCTAAAGAAGAAGAAGAAAAAGGGGCCAACGCCACCGCTTAAAAAAACTGAGCCAGGTCAGAAGAGGACTCGGAGCAGACACAAGAAACGGAAAACACAAGGAGACAATCAAGTTGCCACACCTATAGTTCAATAATCGTAGAACCGATCTGAGTGAGTGAATGAATGAGGTGTTCTAATTTTCGATTATTACAGTAAGTTATGTTAACTTACTTGGTCATTGTCAATGGCAGCCCCACAGTGACCCTTTTTTACTTTTTACCATCACATCATGTATACATTACATCAACATTTTACAAATTCTAACTTTGCAAGTACATTGATAGCAACAATCAATGCATGAAAACATTTACACATCTGTGCAAATAAAATATGTGAATATTTTTGCCTAAATTATTAAATGGATGTTAATAATGGTGATGTGATTTCTGGACATGCTACGAACGTTGTATTCCTTCCTGGATGTGCCACTAGAGGGCAGAAGAGGTAACGTATTGTTGCAGGAAGTTAACCTATATTGGTCCGCACAGTTGTGATAGAAACAATTTCAGCACCATGATTGCTTAGTTTTTTTGGCACCTAATATTTTTATGTAACTGCTGCATTAAAAAAATGTTTGTATTTTCTTGATTTCACAAGTAGTCAAAAGAACTAGAAAAGCGTTCTAGTTTGAATAAGCTTCATATTTATCTATACAGCTTGTGTCCCGTTCTAGCTAAAAAAAAATGTTGCTTTAAAATTGTAACTTTCTCTATAGGTCTTTATGGTAGACTAGTAATCGTGATTTAATGTTGACAGTATCGCGCAGACCATTTTACGTAGTTGTCATTACAAGGCATTTGTGAAATTGTGTGTCTGACATCAAACTAATAGAAAACTGCACAATATTATGCATCATGCAAGTAAGAGTCATCAATTTGACCTTTTTTTTTTTTTTAAACGGCTTATTTGAAAATCTTATTTTTGCCATGCTTCTGCTCCTCATCTGACGTTCTTTGTCGCCCTCCAGAGGAACCTCCGGTCACTACATCTTTTCTAAATTATTAAACTCTTGAAAGAGATTATTGTAGCATAAATTACCAAAACTATTAGGTTTATTTTTTTCGCCAGTTTAACCGGGGTTGGTCGTTACCTGAGCCCGATCAAATGTGACGTCTTCATTCAAGAGCAAATGCCAAAATGAGATGGATAAAAACAGGTGGATTTTGCTGCTTAGTCTATATTCCACAAACAACATTAATCAAAACGCCGTATTTAGGCTTGTTGGGCTGCATAGAACATATTAAGATTTTTTTTTGCTCTTTAAATACCCATTCTAAACAAACCAGGAAATTCATTTGTCTATTCAAGGATCAAACACCTGTTGTGAATTCTGCCTTTGCTGATTATAGAGAAGCAAATTGTGCAAAAATGACTGAAACTTTAAACAATTGGTTATGCATTCAAAAGTTTAAAAAATGTAAGGGTGCATTTTTTGGTTCATCCTGAAATAGTGTTCAAGTTAGAGAATGAGACCACGTGTAATAAATTGGTGGTGTCAGTATGATGAAGCATGCAAACAGTGCTAAACTTTCCGTTTAGGAACGCTATCCGAATTTAGCGGAACTTTTCCCTCCCTTTGCAAATCCTTTGGGGGGCACATGTCAAAGTGGTTTAGTATGTATTTGGGTGGGTTTGCTCCTACTGTATGTCTTTATCTCGCACGACTGCACACACATGTTGTTTCACATGACTCATCACCGAAAGCAACAAAGTGACGAATGACTGCCAAGAAGAGGCCGAACCACTTGGAAGCACTGACCGATTGTGCCGTCTTATTTCTGCTCAGAATCAGGCCCGTAAGTCAGACCCCTGTCTCATCTCTACACAAAAAGTCAGAGGAAAAACTGCTCAGGGTTGCCAAAAACCATCCCACATAGCCCAGGGGGAATGGATTTAACTTGGACACAAAGAGCCTGGTTGTTTTTCACTGTAGGATGGCCTTTGTGCTGAGGAATAGGCTAACACTGAAGCAGTGTCTCACTCCTCGCCCAACCTGTCTGCCTCCTAAGCTTGACAAGCAGGTCTTATTTAGGCAGCAAAGCGGCCGCGACGTCCATGGGGGGCTTTGATGGATTTGGTTTGTGCTGTACATCAGGCCGACCAAAAGAGAGCCCCATCGTGGCACATTTCTCACAGTTGAGTTGTATGGGGGGGGGCATTGAATGAGAACCAAAAAGCCCCCCCCTGCTCGCTAAAAAACATGGGGGAGGGTGTGGTGGCTTAGGTTAGGATGGGAAGAAAGGAGGGGGGTCTTTTCACTTCTTATTGGAAGCAACAATAGTCTTTGTCCGAGATCTTCGACCATTCTTATTCGGGCTCCCCAAAAAGGAGGAGGGGTGTTTCTCCATAGTAACAATGACAAAACAAGGCAGCTCCACACGAGGCGGGCAGAGTGAGCGCTGACGGAGGAGAAGACAGAAACGGTGCATCCAGCCGAGACTTCTGGATCAAGTTTGACGAGCGGCTTGAAAAACTGCAGGAAGGCAACACATGAGTCCCGGCATCCCGGCATGGACCGTGACAGCCACAGCGAGGACACCTTGTCCACCATGGTCCTGGAGAACATCAAGAACAAACTGATCGACGCCTTCAGGACGAGCGGAGGCTCTCGAGAAGATCGGCGGGAGGATGACCACGTCCGAGCGAGGCAGCTCAGCATCAGCAGGAGTCATCAAGCCAATGAGGAGTTGAGGAGGGCCAAGATAGACGGAGCTATCACTTGGCTCCGGTCCGAACTGGTATGTTGACACGATGGCTGTTTTCAATCTCTTCCTTTTTAATCCATGTTCCGTCAAAAAAAATAAATAAATAAAAGTATGAACACAAACAAGATAAAACACAGTAGCAGAGTAGGCGTAAGTGTTGATCAAAAACAGGCTGTTTATTCACTCCTAAAAATGTAGTATTGCGATCCACTGTAACATTCCGCACAATTGAGAAAAAAAAATATGAATAATAACTTCATGTACAATGCATCGCAGGTGGTAAATAAAAACACTAATTATTATTCAATGTTTCTTGGCAATCACTGCACTACATCGTTAGTGCCTTATGTCATCAGATTTTGAAGCTTTTTTTTCCCATGTGTCGTGACGGTAACTAGCAAAGTTCAGAGTGAAAAATTATTTTCAATGGCCAGGATATTGTTTGATTTTTGGCATGAGTCGCTTAATCAAAATTGGGTGACGGAGCGAAAAATCCAATTTATAAAAGCCAATGATGCCACAGGGGGGTGACAAAGCACTAGTTTTGTCTCAATATGATGCCTCAACTCACTTCAACTTTGACACCATAAAAATAGCAGCAACGTCGTATTTTTATTGCTTTGTAAAAAGAAAAAAAAGGGATTCAGTATTTCAGTGACTCTCAGAATACTCAGTGGCCACTCCGTTAGGCACACCTGCAATTGCAAGATTTCAGAAATTTGCAGAAATATTTTTTCAATCTTTTCTTGTATTTTATCATCACATTCAAAAATGTTTTGTAGGCCAGCATGTGATACACGATGACCTCATCACCTTTGCTTTGCTCTCCCGCAGTTGGAGATGCGTTCGCAGGACCTCCAGCTGGCTCAAACACTGCTGGGACTCAATACCGAGATCCAAAGACTGAGAAGGGAGAGTTACGGAGGTTCGGAGGACGCGGGTGACGATCAGCAGTAAATCCAAACGGAAAAGTGTACAATTCTGAGGCGGCGTGAGATTGAATTTAAATGATGACTGGATGTATTTTAATTCTGTTCAAATAAAAATGACGGCAATTGCATTTCAAAGTAAGCAGGGTAAAAAAAAAAACAAAAGAAATGTTTTGCACTTATACCAAAATGCGCTTTCAGTTTTATTTCCTCTAAAATGAGACAAGATGCTTTGGTAGTCTGAGAATCAAACGAATCACTTTTACTCTTTCTAATATCTTTATTGTTCGTGTCATCTGTTGGGAATAAATCTTGAAGCTTGGCGATGGTTATTAAATACATCCATGTGGTATTCTTTTAGAAACTTAATTCACAAATACGGAGTGAATCAATCAGTAAGATGATACTCCCCTAAAAAAGGTCTAAATTGTTCAATCGATGACACAAGATGGCGGCAAAGCACTACTTTTGTAAGTGACAAAATGTCAGTATGAACAAAGAGCAGACACCATTCTGTGCTGTCACGATTGTTTTTATTGTGGCGTTGTACAAACAGATGTCGACTCCATTCTGTACGCCGTTAAAGCCGCGTAAGGTCGGTGACCTTTGAGCACTAACGGCCCGTGACGATGTAACCGACTTACATTCATCCAGAAACATGACACTTTGCAAATCAGACATAAAGGTTCTGTTGCGCTCTAAATATTTCACGACAAAGTCAAAAGTATTGAGACACGCAAATCAATGAATTATCAATATAGATTCATTTTTCTTCTACTGAGACATTTTGTACAATTTTATTCTTACCGACATGTTTCAGAAGGTTCATCTCGTTGATGCTATCATATACTGTCCTAAAATTTAAAAAAATTGTCACGCAAAAACTAAGCTACGCAAAGGCGACAGTGCTTGCCTTTAGGTCAATGCAAATAAAGATTACGATTCAGAATGAGGCGTAGGTTCGCTTCACGTGCGGAAGCCCCGTTGCATTTCCTGTTTCGATTTAACGTACGGAGGCCGTTCCAGTTGCTGATTGTGTTTTAGTTCGGATCCATCTGTGCAAACATGGAGAGCGGGAAGGTGTTAATAAAGAGACTGGACATGTTCTCGGAGGAGCTTCAAGGCACAGAGCTTCTCCTACTGAAAGATTTGCCGGCCAAAGCAGTGGCGTAAAGACACCGAGATTTCTTCGGCAGGGGCAAGGGTGAGACCTCATCTCCCGAACTGGAGTAGACGCTCCCCTGTTCACACTCTGAGTCCCAGGAGCTGCTTTCCTCGTGAAACTCCGCCTCCTCCTCTGCCTCCTCCTCGGACAACTCCTGCTTGAGCTCCTGAATGCCGGAGTGAAGCTCCATCAGCTGCCGGATCAGCGCTTGATCTTGGGAGCGCATCTCCATCTGTATACAGCATGTATCGAATAATCATTAGTTTCGTAGAAAATACAAAATCACTCAAGCGCCATAATCAGATGTATGTAAAAAAATAAATAAATAGAGACAAAATATATGCTCTTGATATATATTTTCCCCTATAGGTTCTTCAATAAAAGATCCAGCTGTTGAATAATAAAATAAAAAATAAACAAAAAAGAATTAAAAAATATCCACATACTGTGCCAAGGGATTTAGTCCATAAATTTGTCAGGTTTGCTCGCCGGTGGGCGAGGAGGAGGTGGGTGGACACAAAGAGCGAGGAAGCAGGGAAAAGGGTAAACTAAAGGGAATTTATTAAATTAATCAATGAGGACAAATAACATGGCGTGCACAAAAACAAACGTGGCAGGGTGCAAAATGATTATGACGAACTAAACTTGACTAAACAGAACAAAAACCGAGGAACGAAGACAGTGACAAAAACTAGGGACAAGAGCGGGAGCAAGAACGGGAGCGAAGCGAGAACATGAGCGTGAACGAGAACATGAGCGTGAACGAGAACATGAGCGTGAGCGTGAACGAGAACATGAGCGTGAACGAGATCAGGGAGCGGTCGTGACAGTCCAAATGAAGCAGCAGGAGTAATGTTCCGACAATGAGTTGTTGGGATGAGGTGTTTATATAGTCCAGTCATTAGGAGTGCGGATGGGCATCAGGTGTGTGAGCTGACGGGGAACAGGTGCGTGGCTGGTGAGGGCGAGGTGCTGAGGGGAAACGCCCCTAATCAGCAGATCAAAACAATAACAAGTGCACATGGCCGGGAGGTGAAGAAAACAATAACAAAACCGCATGAACATGAAAACAATAACAAAACCCCGGTCATGTCCGACGCGGATCATGACAAAATTTTACCATTCAAGGTCGGCACAAAACTGCAAAAAGTTCAATTCATCCTGCATGTAATTAAAATCTGCCAAAAATTACTGGTGGTGTAATTTTGGGCAGTATAAGATTAAATATAAAATTAAGTCATGTCTACCATCTAGTGGTGAGTGGTGACATTACAAGTTGAATATACACAGTGGAATCCTGCTATTCACGCAGATGGGGTTTGGCTGCTAAAAGTGAAAAGTTGAGTGCCTTTAAAATGCAAGAAATTAACATTTGCTTCCCCAAAATCAAAAAAAAAATTGTATTGAAAATAAATAATCAAATAAGAGAATTTTAAAACATCGTCACAAGGCCTGATCCTGAGTTACTTGTCATTCTCATTCAGACTCATCAATCTGAGTTGGCCCATTCAAAATGAAACCACCACCACTTTATTTGTGCGCTGCCCTCTTTCAAATGTAAATTCTTCTTTCTGTAGTTCTCCTTCTGCCCTTTTTTTTTTTTTTTTTTTATGAGCGGCTGCCTGATTGTGGCCTTTGTCAAATGACATATTCAGAATCCCACCAGCTTCAGAATCCAAGGTTCTCCTATACGAGCAAGGAATGTCCCAAACAAAACAAAACAAAACAAAAAAAGACACCCAGCATGCTGATCCGCTTTCCTTTTCTCCGCTAATTACAGCAGCGGCTGGTTGAAAACGCTCCCGTTTGTTTGCAATCTGAGGAACGAGAGAAGAAACGCGAACTGTCCTTTCATCGAGTTGGTGACGCCAACGCTTCTATTCACACGCTGAGCTGGACTCCCTGGAGTGAGTTTGCCTCAGCTTTGGGTTCTTTTCCGAGCTCCTCCACGATTGGAACAAACATTCCTGTGTGTGTGTGTGAGACTTGATGAACTCATTAGGTTTAGTAGTAGTTTTAGTTTTTTTATATGGAGTGTTTTTTGAGTGCAAGATAATTAAAAAAATGGTTATAATAATAATAATAATAATAACAATAATAATAATAATTATAATAATGATAATAATAGTAATAATAATAATAATAATAATAATAATAATAATGATGATAATGATAATGATAATGATAATGATAATGATAATGATAATGATAATGATAATGATAATAATAATAATAATAATAATAGTAATAATAATAATAATAATAATAATAATGATGATAATGATAATGATAATAATAATAATAATAATAGTAATAATAATAATAATAGTAATAATAATAATAATAATAATGATGATAATGATAATGATAATAATAATAATAATAATAGTAATAATAATAATAATAATAATAATAATAATAATAATGATAATGATAATGATAATGATAATAATAATGATGATAATGATAATGATAATAATAATAATAATAGTAATAATAATAATAATAATAATAATAATGATAATGATAATGATAATGATAATGATAATGATAATGATAATGATAATAATAATAATAATAATAATAATAATAATAATAATAATAATAATAATAATAATAATAATAATAAATTCGATTTGGAAGCACCTTTAAGCATGTCTGGGACGTCAGTTGGAATTTAGTGTAGCTGAGGAGCTACATTTGGTTTTGAGGTACGTAGATAAATCCGAATGAGTGAGTTTTATGACATCATGTGGTCCACTCGGTTCCCATGACAAGCCAACTGTGCGAGCGCACGATTGATAAAAGAGTCTGTGAATGAATCTCGCACTTGCTCGCACTCTGAGGTGCAAACAGACAACACTTGTAGATTTAGGACTTGTCGACACAAACACACACTCCGCCTATAAGATTGGAGGAGGTCATCGGTGAGGAGGGGAGGAGGGGGGGGGGTCGGCTGACATTTTAACAACGTGACTCAGATGTATCTTAGGAACAAACCAAGGCTAGGCCTCCAACTAAAAAAAAAAAACACCCAAGTGGCAATTTTGTGAGGAGATAAATGCCTTGAACTTCACTCCTGAGGATTTACTGGAGTTTGACGGTGAACTCTGTGACACAAACTGGCCTGACCGAGTAAATATCCTTCCATTTCCATTCAGGCGGATGAATGCATTCCCCTGCAGGCTCACTGGAAGTTTTATCACAATTGGACAGTTTACCATCAAGTTTTTTTGTTCGAACAGCGATGAAGCCAAATGTTGATTGTAACAATGAACAGTTCCGGTCTTACCAGTTCCCTTCGAAGCCAGGCCAGTGCGCTTTCGATGTCCAGCTTGTTTTCCTCTCCAGCTGCAAAGCCACTCGCGGGCCCGTTGGACCTTCTTTGGGGATCTCTGCACGCTCCTGCAGGCGTGCACGTGTCAAAGGTGGTGGCCTTGCAGGAGAAGTCCCGCAGTCTGGTTAGAACCACTTCCATCATGTTACGTTTAAGACTTTGCTTCTGGTCTTGGCGGGGTCTGGTTCCTGTTATGAATCCCCTGGCACTTATGGGGCACTTTCTCGCCTTCCTCCGCCCTCCTCTTTCCTGCCGCCCGTCCCTCAAACATCACCACCACCCCTCTTGGCAAAGCGTACGAGCTTCATTGGAGCCTGACGTCAGTGCATTGTGCAAAAAGCCTGACCTGGAGTTGTTTTTACCACTTTTTTTTTTTTTTTGTCGATGTATCAGACACTCAAGGGTAATTAGCGGTAGAGAGGCGTGGTTGTCAGGGCAACCAACTAAGGGAGACTGGTGTGATGTACCAAATGTTTTTTTTTTATGGGCCTACCTAACAGTGTGAGACTTGACATGCATAAAGCGGCATTTCAATCCATAAACAGTGTGAACAGTCATGTGTGACTAAAACTCTTGTCGGGCCATTTTGCTGCCTCTCTGCATCCCCTGGCAACCCACTGCGCTGTCTATTCAACTGCTTGGCAAAACCGGCCGACTTTTAAGAGTCTACCGAATGGACTAAAATAGCCCACTGAAGACTATTTTAGTCACTTGTTTTTTTTTAATTCCTTTTTGTTTATCTCAATACGTACAAACGTCATTCCAGCTCTCCCGAATGCAGGAGTGGGACACCTTTGAGGCTATGTTTAAATTATTTATTTATTTTTTAAAAACAGAGAGGCCTTGTGGCAGAACATTGACATTTGGAGGTGTTATTATAAGAGTCCAAACATTTGCAAGCCTAACAGCACAATAAATCTCTTTTTTTTTTAATTTGGATTATTTTTTTAAACATGGCTTTATTGTTCATATCACATTTTTGATAAAAAAATTTCATTTTGATGATAACTGGAGGCTACTTAAAAAATAAATAAATAAATGAATAAATAAATAAATAAATAAATAAATAAATAAATAAATAAATAAATAAATAAATAAATAAATAAATGAATAAATAAATAAATAAATACATAAATAAATACATAAATAAATAAATCATCTTTGTTCTTTGGAGGCTTTAACAGCAAAGAGTTGCATATTATTAATATTTCCAAATAAATAATTTTCTTGATATTTTGCGTGCGAATGTCCACCAACTTGAATGACCTGGCCTAGATTTCCTTTTCAAAATCTTCAGTGATCACAAATGTTTGCCCACACGAAGTGTACATATGGATGCGCACTGACTCTTCAGGCCTGACCGTGGGAAAGCTTATTAGTTTATATATATATTGCAAAACGGGGTGATGCCTTAAATAGTTGGATGTAAGTTGCTGGAAGCGACAGCATTTTTTTTTTCTTTTTTTTTTTTTTGCACACGGTGCTGAGGTCACAAGGCTGCAGGATGAATCGCGTATTTGGCTGTTTGCACACTGGCTGCACGGTAATGACGTTCAATCAACTCCAAACCAAGTAAGGACACCAGTGCTCCACGTAGAAGAACTCAAATAACTTCCAGCATTTTTACATTTCTTTTGCACGCTTTTTATTTATTTATTTTTAAATTCCGCTAGTGTTTTTTCCTCCTTCAATTGGGAAGGATTCCCTTCAGCTGTGACGTTCACTTTGCGAGTCATGTTTAAATCTAAGGATCCCGAGAAATTTCATCTGCTCTCTGATGTTAAAAGTAACAACAGCAACCTAGGGAGGTAAGGCGTTTATATTTATTCTGATTTTTAAAAAAAAGTCAATTTGTTTATTAAATCCTATTTAATGCAACCTTGTCAGAAAAGTTGCTTTTGTGTTGTGTAAATGCAATGAGATTTTTTCTTCCTCCTGACTTTTTTGTTTAGTTCCTTTTTTTTCCACACGAGACTAGACCTTGATGGGATTAGCAGTGTGCAAACGGGACGTTTTCATTCAGTCTACTGTGAGAACGTGTGAAGCGTGTGGATGATCGTCGCTCCTTCCGCGCTTCCAGCCAACGAGCTGTGCGCACCGGTCATGAGATTCGTGTCTTCCTCCTCAGATTTGAACTTTTTGTTTAATTCTGCTCCTTTTCACGGGTTCTGAAAGTAGTCACACGAAACACTATTAATCAAGTCCAATCGCTACAATTTTTTTCTATGAGAAACGTTGCACTATTATATTGTTGTTCACAAAAGCACTCATTAAGAGCACAATTCACTGGAATTTTTTTTTTATATCACATTTTCTCCTTCAACGCACACTGTCCGGCTCACCCTGGTGTTCGCATCTTGGCCACTTGGGGGCAGTATAATACAGGCATATGAATGAATATGAACCGGCGCTCACAGTGACCATGAAGTTAAAATGAAACGTATAATATACCGTGATATAGTTTGAAAGTTATGTTTTTATTTCATGTGCGCTGGTGTGGATGCTAGTACTAGCGAGATAGCAAGCTGCCCAGTGAAATAAGTGATGAAGCTTTTTTTTTTTTTTTTCTTTGAGTGCTTTTTCCTACTATGATTATATTACTTTGTGCCACAACAACTATTGCTTACAGCCTGGGGGCACTGAATCAAGACATCAGTGGTGGTGTCAAACATTGCCATGACAACAGCCACGCTCAGGAAGACCGGGCACGAGAGCAAAAAGTGGCCAGGAAGAGGTTATATGTGGTGTCTGTCATCTGCTTGATTTTCATGATTGGCGAAATTCTCGGTGAGTCGAGATTTTTTTTTAATTAATACAGTTTGCTTATATTTACCACACATTTTTCATTAAATGTTTTTTCTGTCTTCCCAATCTTTTCACAGGTGGGTATTTTGCAGGTAGCCTAGCAGTGATGACAGATGCCGCTCACCTGCTGGTGGACTTCACCAGCTTCATCATCAGCTTGTTGTCCCTTTGGCTGTCCTCCAGACCGGCCACACACAAACTCAGCTACGGCTGGCACCGTGCAGGTAAAACGCTTGACAGGCTTAATTTGTATCAATTGAGTATCCTTTCCGTTATCACAAAATCATCCCCCCAAAAAATAGAGCAAATTTTGTTGCTCATCCCCACAGAAATCTTGAGTAAAATGCAAAAACTTATACCACTCTTAGAGAGCCACAGATTTTTTTTTTTTTTTTTCTCAATGCAGTTTTCACTTTGTCTAACCTAAGTTCTTCTTTTCTAACCCACTGTTCTATTCTTGTCCGATTTCCTCACCCTTGCAGAAATCCTGGGTGCATTGTTGTCGGTGTTTACCATCTGGCTGGTCACAGGAGTGTTGGTGTACTTGGCCGTGGAGCGTCTCATCAGTGACGATTACACTATCGAGGGCACGGTCATGCTCATCACCTCGGGCGCGGCTGTTTTTGCCAATATTATGTGAGCTAACTGCACAACTGGTTTAATTTACAAATATGTTAATATATTTCCTCAATGGTGGCTGTTTTTTTTTTTACCAGTATGGCCCTCACCCTGCATCAGTCCGGCCACGGGCACAGTCACGGCGGACTCACTTCACATGGCCACAGTCACGAGAAAAGGAAAGGAGACGCTGGGATTTCTAATCAGACCCATTCTATTGACAATTTTGCAGACGTAGAGCAAAATGGAGATCAGGGTATGTTTGTTCACATACGTTTTGAATGTCAGCTATTTTATGGGTGTTTTTTTTTATTTTCTTCCCTTGCAAGAAGCTCAACACTACAATCCAATAACTTGGATTTATGTGCATTGGCGTATCAGAAAATGTTTTTGTCAACCCACGGTGCTTTATCCTTTGATATATTGGCAGTGACGTCTTCCCTATTTTTGATTTGAACTCATTCACTGCCTTTGACACGTATCATGGTCAAAAATTATATTAATTTTACCTGGGCTGGTAGTGATTATTGTGATTTTTTTTTTTTTTTTTAAATATATGCATTTGTACCAATACAAACACTTTGCACCCGCTGCAATTGACTGATTAAACAAAATGTGTTCATGTGGAATGAAATTCATACAACACTACAAATATTTCTTCCAGTGGGCCGAGTGCAGCAGGCCAACGCCAGCGTGCGCGCTGCCTTTGTGCACGTGGTGGGAGATCTTCTGCAGAGCATCAGCGTGCTCGTCAGCGCCATCATCATCTTCTTCAAGGTGAGGAGCAACGCACATGGGAAGACTCGGTGCAAATGAAAGACAGGACAGTAGAAAGTTGTACTCTACTTGTAAAAAGTCTTTGCTTTTTATCTATTCGAAAGGGCGCGTTTCACAAGTGCATCAAGTTTCACTCTGTTGTCATAATTTAAGGATCTGGATTTATACAAAATTAGTGCTTTGCCGCCCTCTTGTGGCAAAGTAGTGTCATAATTTCAGGATCTGCATTTAAACTAAAGTATTGCTTTGCTGCCATCTTGTGGCACGTGGGGGCCTAGGAACTATGTTGAAAACAGCTGAGGAGCTTAATTGACATGAAAGTAGTGCTTTTGTTTTAGTCTGGTGGTATCATGAAGCAAAAAAAACTTCGGGGTCGTAGGTGACGTGTGGATTTTCGCTAAAATACTAAATGTCATTGAGAATACTGCAGTTGTATTGCTGTCTTCGAAAAGTGGTGTAAAACATCAATTTGGTTCAATAATTGTGTTTCTGTGACATTTCAGCCCGAATACAAGATGGCGGACCCCATTTGCACGTTCCTCTTCTCCATATTAGTTTTGTGCACCACCGTCGCCATCATGAGAGATATTCTGATTGTCTTGATGGAAGGTGAGTCTGTCATCCAAAATGTCATCCATGCGGTTCGATTTGTAGCTAAAATAAAATCTGTGTCTCAGGTACCCCAGCAGGAGTGAGCTATGGCGAGGTCCGGGATGGTCTGCTGGCGGTGAAAGGGGTCACGGCGGTTCATAACCTTCACATCTGGGCGCTCACCGTCAACCAGGCTGTGCTGTCTGCACATGTGGCTATAAGTGAGTAGCAAATTGTGTGAAGTTGAAGGAAATAAAGGGGAGGTATGAATAAAAACTTTAAAATGTCCACGAATTCAAATTTTCATGACCGTAAGGCACACTTTAAGTTATCGTATGTTTCCGCCCTCCTCTCCACAGATGAGTCAGTGGATGCGCAGACAGTTCTGCGAGAGATGACGCAGGCCTGTTACTCGTCGTACAACTTCCACTCGGTCACCATCCAAATGGAGCGCCAGGCTGACCTGAAACCTGGTTGCACTTTGTGTGAAGACCCGAAGATGTAGAAAGCATAAGAAGTCGCTACGTTGATTTTTCTACTATCACGATTTGTTGATTCTTTAGAGGGTTTTTGTGTTGCGTGTTTAAACTGTTACGTTAAGTAAAGTCGGACAAGTAAAATTTATTTTCTAATCTACGAGAATCTCTCTGTTCTCTTTTTATTGTGATTTATTTTTAATTTATATTTCAAGTATTTTATTATTGCACCAGTAATCTCTGTACAGTACTCAACAAAGGCTGGTTGGACACTTATTTTTAAATATGAGTGGAAATGTCTAATAAACAAAATGGTAAGTACTTTATGATGAGACTGCAAAGCAGATTTTAATAGTCACCTTTTCACCAACATTGTAAGTTATTTGTTAAAATGTCTTTTTCAATAAATCATCAGACCAAGACTTCTGCTGCCTGGAATGATGCAATATTAAGTGCCCACATTCATTACAACACTAAAAAGCACGAAGAAGACATGTGAACAATGTGAACAATTATGAGAACTTGCTTACTAATAAAAAAAAATCTTGATTAAAAATTAATTATCTATACGTCTATATAAAAATAGCCATCATGTTCTGTCAACGTTACAGTTGCAATATTTGACTTGAAATGATTTGATCAATGCGTTCTGTTTCTGTACTATCAGAATCTATTCTGAATATAATCAGTGATGATAAATGGGATTTCATACAGGTGTAAAATGCACAATAAAATATCAATTATTAGCCAGCTAAAACTTCATTGAAACCGAGCCTGTAACCACAAATGAGACGAAGTAATTAGTCTTGTAATCTACTTCTCAGTTTCGGTCAAGCCTGAAGTCACAGTCTTATTTAAAAAAAGTCTCCAATATGGCTCCGATTTGACACGGACTGTTTTTCACTTGGATAATAATTCCGAAGGCTGAACAGAGATATGGCTGGATGTTTGGCAATACTATATCTTTTATTTGGGCCTGTCATTAACCAAATACACCACAGCGTGGCGCTGTTACCTTGGGTTACAAACGTGTGTTTTGTGGCGTTTACCGTAATGCTGAAAAGTATCACTTTAAAAAGAAAAAAAGGTGATGGAAAAGTATCAAGTGTGCTTGGTGTAGCATCACACTTTGGACAAATTTCAATTAATATTTCTTATAATATCCACAAAATAAGTGGGTCCGACTTTACAAGCCGCATGTCACGTATAATATTAATATGTTGCCGTTCTACTTCAATAGTTACAGTTTCAGATGTACTTCTCGCGATACTTCCAATCTCCGCTGCAGCAGCCGAACTTGATATGCAATCAACACAAACAAATTATCGCCACACAGGTAATATCATTCATTGTCAAATATATTACTTAACAAACATTTACACTTTAAGCTGCATGCAAGTTTCGTTTAAATAGCCAACGACTCAGAAAGAGCTGTCGCCTTTTCTGGCTCTTTATTTAGCTTTGATGACAAGCGCTCCACTCGAACATATGGAATTACAACTAGCGTCTGCTCCACTTAGTGCCACTTTTTGTGTTTTTTATATTCACAATGTCGTCAAAACGACTTTCACGGATACAATGACACTTCAAACTGATTATTGCTTACGAAAGAACTTGATGCCGTGCAGCAGGTTACCGAAAGTGATTTTCTCCTCTACTTTTTCCTACCTGACGTTTAATTGAAGCTTATTTTCCACATTTCACTCACCTATTACATCTCCCCGTCGTTGTTTTAATTGCATTTTATGGTTTGCTTCTAGTTAAATCATTCTTGGTGGTATTCAGGGAAATTCAGGTGTCATATTTTGATTAAGGGCAAAAAGTAAGTAACCTGCAATCTTCTGCTTAATCAAGGCACATAAGGGTCTGAACCGTTTCGTCGTCATCATCATCATCAACTGTTTCCATGACAACCCCACCGCTAGTGTCACCTTTCCCTGGGCAGCCACCGCCTCAGCAACAGCAACAGCAGCAGCAGGCCCAGGCAGCCCGTGATGTCAACACGGCCTCGTTGTGCCGCATTGGCCAGGAGACGGTTCAAGACATTGTCCTCAGGACCATGGAGATCTTCCAGCTCCTCAGGAACATGCAGGTCTCTCCTTTCATTTCTTTCGCTCCCTCTTTCAAAAAGGAAAAGGACATGGCACGCTTAGCATCCATTTGCCACACCTTAGTGCTTTCATTACCATGACGACCGGAGGTGGAGATGCTCAGAGACTCCTGCTGACTCTGAGACTCCCTCCAGAGCAGGTGATGTTCACCATCTTGTGTCCAGACTGCAAATGAATGACACTTGAAGCCACTTCTGACTAATTTAACCATTAGCCATGTGATTGGCGCAAAATGTAGGTGTGAAGGTGGCTATTATGTAAACTAGTCCAGGTGTTTCATAACAGTCTGGCAGAAGTAAGGCAGAACACTTTTGAAAAATCCTCAATATTATGATTGCAATTATTACATGAATCTGTAGTCCAATGAACAATATCCAATTTATTATACATAAATGTTTAAATGTCTTCAGTTAGAGTTGTTAATTAACTAAACACTTGGACTTGCAATTTTAAGCCCATTCACTTTGACGTCACAAAATTCTACCAAATAAATGTGGCGTCATCTTAAATCATTCGGTCATAAATCAGATTACATCAATAATGAATAATTCTTAGGCAGTGAATTTATCTAGTCACGCTGTAAATAAATATATAAAATAAAAGAATAAATCCTATTGGCTGACCGAATATTTTTTTTCAAATTGGAGGCTTTTTGATTTGAAAATTGCTCATCCCCACTCTTCTCAGCGGGCACATTTAAAAAATAATGGCCAGGTCAAGGTTTTTTTTTTTTCTTCCTTTTCCATTTGACAATTTCACACTTGATGCCTGGGTAGGCAGGAGGTCAAACGTTTATTTTTTTTAAGACATAAAAAAAGTTAACTTACAAGAATGTGATCCCTTTAAATAAATTATTTTTTTGTGCCTTGTGTTATTAGCCAATGTTTGCATTACAAGAAATCAGTATCAAAATGTAGCGTCAAAGTTACTGTTACGCCATCATGTGGGCACGACGAACCAGTGTCACCATCGCATTTTGAACCGGGTGTTGTGTGCGACCAAAAGTAAAACTTGCAGATAGAAAATGAAATGTATGGAGCTGCTGTCACTCAAAGTGAATTCTAACAGGCCAGCCCCTTTCCAACTCTTAACATAACTGAGCCCCCTTCAAGTCATATATTCGACACAGTTCTTACTCTATACCAGGGTTGGGCAAACTTTTTGATTGGCGGGCCACAGTGGGTTCTAAAATTTGACTGAGGGGCCGGACCAGGTGCAGCTAGATGGAGTGTTTTGATAACCTCACCTTATCGGAGAAAAAAAAAAACATTTAATTTTAAATGAAAGCGAACAAAAGCATTACAACAACATATGTTTTTGAAAAACCACAGTCTTTAGAAAATAAAACATTAACAAGGTTTATTCGTTTAATTTCTTTTAAGTTCGGCCGGCCGGATTAAAACATTTAATGGGCCGCATGTGGCCCCCGGGCCGTAGTTTGCCCACACCTGCTCCATAGGCTGAATTCAGTTAATTTCTTTCCACTTCATTATTATATTTTTATAAAGCTCATTTTTTTTAAAATTAAAAACACATAATTGTGTGTTTGAGGTGATTGGAATAGCTTAATGTCACTTAAATAGATTTCAATGTGGAACATTAATTTGCCTTGAGTGAACTGAGTTATGCGCTTGGTCACGGACCTTATTCAACTCCAAAGTCCCTTGACTTCTGAGTTTAATACGTTTTTATCCATGATTTTTAGCGGCTTTAGTACGTCTGATCGCTGTTGCACTCCAAATGCAGCTCAGCTTTGATGGTGTCCTGACAAACGAGGTCAGCGTTCATGCGTTAATCATGGATGACTTCCTGCATCTGGGAAACAGCCAATCCTGCAACTTACTAAAATCACAGCCCGCAAAGATCTGCACAAACCGACCTCAGCCACTAAATGGGCACACTCGGGATTATTTATTTATATATTTATATATTCAATTTAATTTACTCAACATCTTTATCTCCCTCCCCCGCTTATCTCCCTCTCTGCCTTCTTGTCTGTCGATTTCCTTTCATATTTCTTTAACTCATTTAATCCCAGAAATTTTCACGAGAGGAAACCCCTCAATTGCAGATTAGACTGAGTTAGCGAGGCCAACAGAATATTGTGTTCAAATGCTATAAAAACACGGAGCTATGGTGTGAAAAAACCAAAACAAAACCCAAGACGTATAAATACGTCTACGGGAGGCGGGGACTACGTTTTTGAAAACGTATATGTATGACTTATGGATTGAATGAGTTAATAGTCGCTCTTCACCTCATTTGCCCCGACGGCAGGCTTGTGTCACGTTGCACAAGCAGTTCATGTCAGATGTGTCTTGTGTGTTCCGATCTGCTTTTAATTCCAAATTGACCGTCGAAGGTATTCAGATACTGAAATGAAATTGCATCTATTCGGTAAGAGTTGGAGGAGTCTGATGATTACGACACGTCGTTGGCGATCATCGCAGCCCTTCACTTGACTTAACACAACATTTCTCGTGGTTCTTCCCAGCTGCCGAATGGAGTCACTTACCACCCCAACACCCACCAGGATCGATTGGGAAAACTGCAGGAGCATCTTCGCATGCTTTCCGTGCTGTTCCGCAAGCTGCGCCTCGTCTACGACAAGTGTTCCGAAAACTGTGCAGGACTGGACCCGATACTTCCGGAGGTATGACTTGGGGAAAGAGATGTGTCTTTTCATTAATATACACTAATAGCAAGTTCTAATGTATTTGGAGGTCACGTGTATAATATGTCACACGCCATAAATCAAGGGTGGGCAAACATTTTGATTGGTGGGCCACAATGGGTTTGAAAATCTGACAGAGGGGCCGGACCAGGAGCCGATGGATGGAGTGTTTTGGTCACCTCACCTCATCGGAGAAACAAAATACATTTAATTTGAAATGAGAATAAACAAAAGCAAACTATCTGTGTTTGACACACCACAGTCTTTAGAAAATAAAACATTAACAAGGTTTATTCATTTAATTTTTTTTTTTCCAAGTTTGGCGGGCCGGATTGAAACATTTAATGGGCCGCATGTGGCCCCTGGGCCGTAGTTTGCCCACACCTGCCATAAATGATTTGATCCCAAACGAATTGTTTGAATTCCTGCAAGTTCCTTTCAGAGTTAATATTCTCCATGAAATACTCTCAAAATGTGGGCCGTTGATTGCAAATGATGTCAATTTTCACCCGCTCCAACAAATATTGCAAAAATGAGGACGTGACATGAAAGTTGACTTCGTTGCACCATACTTAAAAAAGTGGCCAAAGAGAAACCAGCAAATACAACAATTTTGGGTTGTGTTGAATTGTTTATTCATTTCCTGGACCAAAATGTCCTGTTATTTTTCAATTCAATATTACTCCAATCAACTGTAGCTTGATTGCTTTTATATTATATAGTTAGGTCCATAAATATTACGACAGACTTTTTTGTAGGGATGTAACGATTCACTCGAGCCCTAATTTGATTTCTGATTTTCAGTTCCCGATTTTGATTCTATTTATTTATTTTTTTTAATATTTTTTTTAACCAATCGACGGTTAACGTTTTTTTTTTTTTTTTTAATTTTAACATCTGCATTTGTTCCTTTTACAAACAGTAACCCCCCCCCAAAAAAAAAAATTAAATTAACTTGAGAATTTTTACAAATTATGTCAATTGTGTAGGTCAGGTGTGGGCAAACTAGGGCCCAGGGGCCACATGCGGCCCGTTCAAACGTTTTAATCTTGCCCGCCGAACTTGAAAAAAAATTAAATGAATAAACCTTGTTAATGTTTTATTTTCTAAACATTCTGTGTTTTTTTTTTTTTAAAAAGACATATATGTCGTTGCAACGCTTTTGTTCACTTTCATTTAAAATGAAATTTATTTTTTTCCGATGAGGTGAGGTTACCAAAACACTCCATCCATCTTCTCCTGGTCCGGCCCCTCTGTCAAATTTTAGGACCCATTGTGGCCCGCCAATCAAAAAGTTTGCACACCCCTGGTGTTGGTGGTTGCACACGGTACTGACCAGATTAGAAAACCACTGGAGGAAGTGCTTTGTTCACGCACACACGCACACACACACACAAACACACACTGATCTTTACTCTGGGGGACTGTTTATCTACTCCCTCTAGGTCTTTCTTTTCTATGCTTGCAGCAGATCCACTGGGCCTCTCAGGTGAGTCTCCAGCGTGTCTTTAGGCTGGTTCTGCTCACCATCCACCTTCTGGCACAGCAGCACTTAAGCTCTGCTGCACTCCCTCAATGCATGCATGAGCAGATGCACACCAGTACACATCTGTGTCGTGTCCCATTCGCAGACTTGCATGTGTGCACTGTAGCGTGTTCGGGTATTTCACAGACAGAACACACATGCCGGCTCATTGGTCACGCATTCTGCTGGGATCCATACGGCAAGGTTGTCGCTCATTTTTTGATTAGATTTAGGACTGTAGCGGACCCGCCAGTTTGTGCAGATTGGCTTTGGAGCTAATCCCCTTCTGAGGATAAAGGAGGATGTGAGAGATCAGTCCTGAATTGGAACAAATCTTCCGTGGTTCCCTCTTGTCTGGTCGTTTCGATTTTGATTTGACATTTTTGTTGAGGCATTTTGCATAGGACGATTAAAATGTCTGTTTGCCTTTGGTGGTCAAAATCAGTGGATGGATTTGTTGACTGTTGCCTCCTTGATTCTGTTTCATATCAATCCAAACATCCATCTATACTTCCATTCTGTATGTCATTTGGGTCACAGGTGTGTCGGAGCCTATCCCAGCTGACTTTGGGTGAGGGTACGCTCCGGACTGCTCACCGGTCAATTGTGAGGCTCAAATATCCATTTGCATCTCGGGGGATTTAAACTCTTCAATTATTGTATGAGTCATGGTACTCAAAGCGCTTCAACGCTCTCTCCTCATTCACTTACTGGTAAAGCAGCATTGGGAGCAAGTCGGGGTTCAGGACAATGGCGTGGTCAACAATCCCAGGTGCTACGGATCGAACCTACATGGTTTTTCTTTTGGGAGACAACTTCACCACAAGAGCCGTGCCAAATGAATGTTGCCTCAGAGCTTTCTTTGTGGAGTTTTAAATCCTTGGCGTCCAGGCAGGTCTGGGTATGTCTTCACCCCTTGATTGTGGCCCTATCCTAGAGCCTTACGGAGAATTGGGACGCTACTTGGTTCTAGTGAACGCACAAATCCAAGGGCTAAGAGATAAAACGAGGGTTAAAAGGGCTACTATTGGGACGGGCTCCTTGGGTATTCTGGTTTCCACAAATGGTCCAAAAACATGCAAAGGTAGGCTAAAGATTCTGAATTGCCCGTCAGTCTAGCGCAATCCTGTTCCTTGAGGTCGGCTGTTCTGTCTGTTTTCAATCTCTCTGTTGCAAAGACACCTGATTAAATGTTCAGGGTCGTTATCCAGCCGTTGCAGACTTTGCTGGTCTTTTTTTTAATCGCGTGTTGAAAACGGACAGGACAGCAGACCTTTAGGAACAGGATTGAAGACTACTCAATCCAAGTGAGTTTGAAAGCCCAGGACTGTCTTTGTTGTGGTGTGAACCTTCATTTAATCACCCACGGCATCCAAGTTATTGTTCTTCTTTGGGTGTTATTCAAATGCTTCTTTGCTCCCGTGGCGGCTCAGTTCAGGGCTGGCCAGCTGATAGCGCGACTCACATGCTCACCTAAGGACAGAGCGTTGTTGATCTTGGCCCCGGCATGCGCACCATTTATCATCGCGGACGTTTCAGGTGGCTACCCGACAGCCGCTCACTACTGGCTGCCCCGAACAGGAAGAGGAATCGATGACTCAGGCAGTATGACCTCATTGCAGCCCAATTTGCAACAGACCCGATTTAATGAACAGCTGGGCCAAAGGCGCGTCGGTGTTTCTCCTGTTCTTCCCAGCTGTTGTTGTGGCCTCATTCTGAAGCCCTTGCATACTCCAATAGTTTTTTTTCTTCTTTTCTTTGAGCCTTCACCCCATTTGGCTTTTCCCTTTAAATATTTCCTTCACGTTCAGTCGGTTGTGCTGCCTGCCTTTCTCCCTTTCATTTAATTATTTATTATTCCGGTTATTGCCCACTTTTTTCTTACAAAGGGAGGCAACCTGGTGAACTTCATTAGCCCATTCTTCTCTGTCAAGGCAGGAAACCACATCCATCTTTCCACGGAGGAGGCAGGGGGGTTATGACTCACAGGCACACACGCGCGCTACAGTCGTCATCCATCTTAGCGCCCTCACTCAGCACATTTTAGTTTAGTTTTTCATAGTCAATTACTATCCTAGATCTTGCCGGTTTCTTTAATCATTGTCCACCATTCCAACACGTACCCAAATTACAAACCGAGCAGACAATGTCACGAAGCAACAACGATTATTCAAATTTTTTCACAATTCAAGTTATTGACTTAATGTTTTTTTTTTTTATATGGCCTCAAGTTGTTGAGAGAGTTTTTTCAGTAAACTTTTAACTCTGGATTGCACAGGCTGAGGCTATTGGTTAGAATCTCTGCTCCGTTCTTTCTTTTCTTTTCTCTTTCTTTCTTTCATTTGATGGCTTTTATTTTATTTTGGTCTTTTAAGTTTATGGATTCACTCCCCAGCTCTATTGTGACCATGCCAAAGTATCCTTGAGCAAGATACTGAATCCTCAGTTGCTCTTGGAGCTGTCACTTTACAACCGTGCCTATATTGCCCATTACTCACTGTGTGACCGAAGGAGATGACCGTATAAAAATGCAATCGGGTACCTTCAAGGTAAAGAAAAGCGCTATTCAAGTCGGCCCATTTGCCATTTTTTTTTTTCTGGAACACATCTACTGCATGTGACGACAGCATGTATCGTGCTCCTTCTTTCTGACATGACCACTAGGGGTCACTGTGATATTAAATAGGTCCAAGCCGACATGCTTGAAGGCCCTTGCATATCAGCCCCTCTGTGGTGTGGAGTCGACAAGGTCAAGCACACGGGGGTGTTTAAAAATGAATGAATCCCCCACTTTCTGCCCCTGTCTTTCACTAGTGAGTCTTCCCTTGCACTCAACTTACACAGAATCCCCATTTTCACCACGGCATAGGGAGAACGTGGCCCATAAATGCATCATTTTAACCCGTAATTGCACTCAAACGTATAAGTAATGCTTTGAACCGGCAGAGGCACAAAGGCGGTTTATTTCCAGATTAAAACCGCATTAGGACACATCTGGCTTAATAACATACAGGAATCTGTTCCCCCCCCCCCCCCCTGTCCGTTCCAGCAACTGATACCCTTCATGGAGGATGACGGCACCAAACATGACGACCACTCAGCGAGTCAGAACCGCCCGTCCGCCGAGGACAGGAGAGAAATCCAGGAGGTCAACAAGGTATTGTTGTCAATCCGAGCCTCACGCTCAGGGTTGCGCGCTTTCAGTTCCAACGACAAGGTTGCGCGAGTACCTCGTTAAAAGTGCAACACCCTGTTCCTTTTTATTTCTTGTCTATTTGTCACACGCTTTCCAGGACCTTCCGACACGTTTGAGTTCTCGTAGCTCTCTTTTTCATAGTTTCTTCTACGTGATGACGTCAGCTCGCTCGATTTTGCCTTATCTTGCCCGCTTCCTGTTTGATATTCTCTGCGAGGGGAAATCTGTCCAGTCACTTAAAAAAATAATCAACTTAATTTTCCTGACCTTTTGAGACACATGATGAGGGCCATGTGGGAAAGGCAGTTTCTATCAGGTTGTGCTGGGGAATTTCGGGAGGAAATTCCCATGTGTCGGACTGGCTGGTTTGAGATAACGTTTTTTTTTTGTTTTTTTTTCTAAGTAAGCCAACTGCATGCGAACATGCACGATGAATATTAAATTATCTCCTTCTACCAGTAAACCACGCCAACACCCTTTTTTTTTTTTTAAAGAGGGCCTTAAGGGTTCTAACAGGTGGATCATATGGTTTGGTTTTGAGTGGGTGGGTGAAAAGGGAAAAATAAGATCAGGATTATTATTATTATTTTTTTATGGGCAGTTTTCTGTGACTGCTGTATCAAAAAATTATTAATAAATTATATATATATATATGTGTATATATATATATGTATATATTTTTTAAATTTTTTGTAATTATTATTATTTTTTAATAATTAAATAATAAAAATGTATCAATCGTACTAATATGTGCACCATATCTAATTCTTTTGGTTGTTCATAATGTAATATTTTGGGACATTGGTAATTGTGGTATTTTCTATGGTCAATTCCGGCGTTTCGTTCCATATCCCAACTTTCGTTCGGATCCGTTCTCACACATCTCCATTGAACACGTAAAATATTGTGATTCTCATATGCAATAATTAAACAACGACACACTAACTTAAAATGCATATCTGGATACATGACATGATCTTTTTCCAGACAGCGAACTTGAGCAAAAAAGATTTTATTTTAGCTGTGGTGTTGACTTTTTGAGTGGTCTAAAATGTCAGCCCACTCTTAAGAGCTTTTTCAAATGTGTTACCTGTCAAATGTGTTTTTTGCTCTGCTCTGATAGTGCGGCCTGTGACGTGCGGCGCAGATAACGCTTCTTTAAACTGACACGCCGTGTTGTCAGTCAAGTCTGAAAGTCTTTGTACAGATTGCATCCACCACCGTGGAAAAATATGTACGCGCCGCACACTTTTTGAGCAGCCCGACAAAACAAACGAAAAAAAAAAGCACCATGATGCTTTTCATATGAAAACATGTAACGGAAAATTGCTATTTTATCAACGTCGTTATCGGAGCACTCAAAAAGTCTTTGTCAAAACCTCCCTCGATGTTGTGTAGCATTTTCCACCATAGATTGCTTTTGGCACATTGCTTCATTTTTTCGTGTCCCATTTCCAGCAAGCAGTGCAGTTCCATTTGCTTTGGCACACATCAGGTTGATTAGTTTCTACTGTCAAAATGTCAGTGTCAAGGGGCAGCAGTTGCTCCGGTCGTATGGAATGAGGGCTTATAGAAGGAAAAAGTACGCAAATCTGTTGTTTGACCGATTGCACTCTGCTTAGTCATCTTAAATTAAATTTTGTCCATGAATAGTTGAGCTAAACGTGTCTTAATATTCATCGACCGACCGATTGTCGTGAATTTTTGCGTTATTTTCAATTGTCCCCCTTGTGTCTCCAGCGAAACTAAAAGCATTGACATCACTGTTCCAGGACTTTTGAAGGGGGGAGTGTCCTGTAGAACTGCAGGGAAGTACCGAACGACGGCAATTCGACCAAGATCGTTTGTGATGCTGTAGACTACGCGTACTGCACGATTCACTGACACGTCCCAGCTAGCATGAAAGCCTTAATCAGCTCAACGTCTGAGATGAGAGGACAGTAGCAATAGACCCTGCTGAATCAAAAAAAAAAATATAAAATGTCGGAAAAGCCCATTAAAACAGCTGAATTTAATCAGGGATTATCAGACGCAGCGGCGGACTGACCTACTGGGAAACCGGGTTTTCCCCTGGTGGGCCACAAGACAAAAAAAAAAAAAAAAGAACTCTCAAAATAGCGATATTGCGATGTTCATGACATCTGCCCCAGCGTGGCAAGCTAAACTGAGTTGTAACTGCTTGAAACGTGAGTCATCGCTCCAAAGTCATGGCTAAATTCACGTTGCTCACGACCCAAGTCAGAAACCAGTCGGTTACTTCCCTGCAGTTCCCGTATTTGATCAAACTGCTGTAGGTTCAGGTGTCACTTAGCTTCCCGACCGTGGATGTGTTTTGTTTGTCAACGTGTACATACGGACTGAATGAGAGCTTTTGTTCGAGGTTGTTTTTTTGGTTGTTTTTTTTGTTCCCTCTCGCACACATTCACCGAGTGTGTTTGTGTGCATGCAGGTTGAAGCCCTTCTGTTTCTTCCCTCCCTTTCTGTGCATTGCTGGCTCCGTACAGATATTGCATGCCAAGCTGCCTGAGTGTGCCGCAATGATAATGGTCCTAGGTCACGGGTGTCAGCGGCAGCAGAAAAGGAGAATTGGTTATTTTTAAGAGCTGCTCAGCGCTCCCCCGGCTGCTTTTAAATGTTCACACAACGGGGTGAACCCTGAGCTCCGCCGTGTTCGGCGTCATCCCAAACAACAACGGAACAAAACAGAGCGAGCGGCATTTTGAGCACAATGGCTGGAAAGGACTGCGAGTACTGTTAGGTAACATTTGCTTATAAAAAGCATTGCAAACGTACCGCAAATGAGCAATCAATAGTCTTGCAAAAAAAACCACAAAAATTTGCATTTTTCGCCCCCTATTAGATACTGCGACGAGATAAACAACCTTGTTTGTAACGTGACCTTCCCCCAATGCGACGCATTAGCATGCAAATTGAGTTCTGTCAAACGGTCCAAGTATACAGTAGAGAGGGTGCGACGACGGCAAATTTGCTCTCAGCAAGTGTTTTCTATTCCACTCGAGAACTTTGTAATAGATTTCAGTGGATAGAAGCTCCCTTGTATGCTGTCGGCCATGCACTGCTGGCGCTTACGTCTGCATGCCAACATTCTCCCGAACATGTTTATATTTATGTTCGGCAGCTTTCATGCTGACCCGTTTGATGTGGTTGCATGAACAATATTTCTGTTTTTGCGTCGAGTGCCCCAAAAAAAACAGGTCAAGGTTTTAAAGCGCTCGCTTACTGGAACTCAGGACAAAATCTGTACATTCACAGGGAGTGTAAATCGAATGATGAATGTGTTGCGTGATTGGCTGATGACCAGTTAGGGTGTAACCCGCCTCGGGCTTCAAGTCAGCCGGGATAAGCTCCAGCACGCCCCGTGTCCCTCGCGAGGCTGAACGCTACAGAAGATGTACGTTCTGAAGGGTAATAGTGGTCGTCTTGCATAATTTGTCAAGCCGCTGTAAATCCTACTATCGCTCATTGCGTGACGAAATAAATCACAGAAAAATGTATCGACAATGCATCATGTGGCTCAACAATTGTCACGAGTTTGAGCTCTAGTCTGAGTTGAATAAATCGCTGCGTCAGCCTATGGAGAGGAGGGGCGGTAAACTTGTTTCCATCGTAGGCCCGATGCTGTTTATCTTATTTTCCCTCAAGACACAGACGATGAACTGTTACGAGTGTAACGGTATGCCAGAAAATCTTACTTAGGTTTGTTAACTGTTACCGACATCAGACATTCCAAAAAATTAAATGGAGCACAATTGGCCGCCACTCGAGTGAAATGGGGAAACAAAATCTGCAAAATTGACATTCTCTTTTGGTATATATTTTTTTAAACAAAAGTGATAATTTTATTTATTAAAAAGTCAAAACATTCCGGTGGTTTTGGCAGGTTGGAACGGATTAGTGGAATCCAATTCTTTTCAATGGGGAATGATAATTTGGTATCTAAACAAATGGAGTTAAAAACCAAATTAAATTTGAAAGTCAAGCTACTACTGCTCAGACTTTGAAAATGAGGCTTCCCGTTACATTTCTGGGTGGAACCAACTTCTTTGTTCTGACTTTATGGCACAGCGTCATTAGAGTTTCATATTTAATGCTGTGAGTCATCAGACTTTGCTGCCATAACTCGGCCTCGTGCGATTAAATGTTACCAATTCGTCTAGATCTGTATACGTCCTTCAAATAAATCAATCGAGTAAAAAAAAAAATAAAAAAATTAGGATGTTTGGAACTGGCTTTGAACCAAAATGTCTGTCATGGTCTTTACAATCTTGATAATTATTTAACGCTCTCTGGCCCTTGAGTGTGTGCCTCATGTGTTTGAACATATTTAGCCGGGATTTTTATTTATTTATTTATTTATTTATTTTTTCCCTCCGGGCTTCCCAGCTGCACATTAAGGCGGCAGCATGGGCAGCAAGCTTTGGGGGAGTTAAAGTGGTTAGTCCGATAAGCAGCGTAAAGATGCGGCTGGACAAGAGAAGCAGATGTTTGCAGCCGGGCCGCATCTGCCGCCGTTGCCAGATCGGGATGAAGCGCGGGGCGGGGGGGGGGGGGGTAAATGGGAGTGGAGTGCGATACCAGAGTCGGGGGGGGGGGGAGATAAACGAAGGAAGAAAAGGCCCGTGACGGATGACGAGACGTTGCTCAGGTAAAAGGCTTGATGGAGAAAGAGGTGAAAGATTTGTGATAAGCGTGATAGAAAGGAGAAACATGGATAGATGACTTGCTGATGGCGAAAGGCAGAAAGAGAAATGGACTATCAGGTGTTGGGAGAAGGATGGATGAGCAGATAGCGGCTCTCAGACGGAGTGGGCACCATTTCGGACTGAAGGGTTAAAAAAAAAGATGACAAAATGTGCGACTCAAACAAACAAACGTTACGAGAGAGTCAATCCGCCATTCGTGAGTTTTTGAAATGCTCGACCGAAGACGACGGGTTAAGATTGATGAAAGAATATAATGATGGATGTGTCGACGGCTGCGGATCGTCACGTCAATCAGTTTCACGACAAAATAACCCGACTGATAAAGTTGGGGCGGGTGGAAATGTTCCCGTGAGCAAATTCTGAGGGGAAGATTGATGATCAAGTCAACGATAAGTCCGAACGTTTTTCCAACTTTTGCGCTGATAAGTCAGACTGTTGAAGATCACATAAAAAAATTGCCACGTATATATATATCGGGAAAAAATTGCTCTCATCAATCGCGTCACGTCAATGAAAGTCTAATCAAGTGCCAGTAGAAGAAGATTTTAAAATCCTCCGCATTTTCTTCACGCCGGACTCGCAGTAGAATAACCTCGGAACAGGCAGCAGCCTTGTTATTATTCGACGGGAGAAGAAAGTGGCGCGAGGAAATCCATTCAAGTGCACGCTCCCAAGACGCCAACACGGTAAACACGAGTGTCGATTTGACACCACATGGCCACGCTTTTCCAATCCCCGACTAATCCTCCCGTGCGAGAGAGAGACGACCGGAAAAAGACACAGTTGAAATCCAAAATGGACGATGCAGCTGTGGGACTGTCAGGCGTCACGTTAAGAACCCGCTGAGTCGTCTTCCACTAGTGTCGATGTGGTATGCTTTGGATCGTGAGCTGTTTCTGCCCCGCGAGCCAAATAAAATAAATAATCGTTTATTTCCAAAGTTCTGGAGAAGTTGGACGATTTGCAATCAAAGATTTTCCCTTTCCTGACCAGGATTTGAACCTCAATCTTTGTGCCCCACTCCAGATGGCCCAAATCCAGTCTTCAACCCTTTCGGTTGGGTCAAAATAATGAACCCCACCCAAAACGGTCCTGCATGTTTTAGTTTGTCGCACGAGCAATCAACGGTTAAAAAAAAAACCCAACAAGTCCCTAAAAATGTTCCGAGCCCATTTTGATCACCTGACCCTGCTTGACACTCCGTCCTCCTGTTGTCTCTAAAATCTCGCCTCCCTTCATTTTCATTCCCGAAGCTTTTTGTCACTTCCGTCCAAACTCCACATCCAAAAACCCTTGAACCCGTTGCCTACCTCGCTTCCGTCTTCAGAACTCCGAAGACATAACCTCCCGCCCCTTACCTCCATGATTGCGTTGGACAAGTAAGAAGTGAGCGGAGAGGGTCGGAATGGCCGAGCGGCAGATAAATGAGCCCGTCTCGCTAACGACGGGGCGTCGTGGCCGTGAGCGATAGCCTTGCTCTCGTTATCTGTCCATTGGGGTAATTGCTGTTTGTCGGAGTCTGGCTGACGGATGCTTATGCCATCTGGAGGGAGAGGGAGGGGGAGGGGCAAATCTATCCCTCGCCGCCAGTGTCTTTACCGTGCGACAATATGTATTCAAATTTAAGTGCGCTTGAAAGTATCGTGGTTTTTGTCCGGCTCCCCTTTTTTGGTGTGCCCCGACTCCATAACGCAAATTCTCTCGCGTCCGTTCCGCGACTCGCTGTTTATGTATGAAGTTTCTGCGCGTGGAAGAAACTAAATAATGTTTGCATAAATATTTCACAAGCATTAGCCATAATTCATTGGCGCCTAATGGCTTGCGATTGCTCAATCTGCGTGCCTCCGACCCCCCCCCCGGTGCGGTAGAATGCGATTGTGCATATCAATTCGAGGTCCTTCGTTAGATGCAGTGTTGTAATAAATAAATAAATAAAAAAAAATAAAAAATTGCAGTCACACCCATGTGACGGCAAATTACATCCTTAATGAATCGCCGGCGTTTCTGGTCGCTTGCCAATTAGGACTGGAAGCGGCATTTAACTCGCTGCTCATTTAGCCGCAAGTGCTTCATGCCGGCTGTCTGTCGCAGCTCCCGTCCCCAAATATGTGGAAAAGGCAACCTTCTGTCTGACTGATGGAGCGAGGGTGCTTTTTTTTTTTTTTTTTTTTTTGCACGATGATTCATCGCGACTCTTGATAATCATTCCATCTGGGTCGTCGGCACATCGCTCATCGTTTGTCTTCGCCGGGCTTTCCTTTGCATGTCTCTGGAATGCTTCGGAGATGAGCTTTTATCCCCAAAAAGGGGGCGGAGGGAGGAGGTGTTGTCACGCCGGACCTATAAGACTCGGCCTCCATCATTCCTCCACCGAGCAGAGTTTTCTATCCCGCCCCTCCCTCCCTGGGCCGACGCCTGCCACCGCCACTTTCCTTGCGTTTGATTTGATACCAGCCTAAGTGTGAATAAATTCCTGTCACAGCCCATTAAGGAGGCCTTGGAGAGATCTGGCATGTTATTAATTCTCCACAGCTCCTCACTTTCGCCGCCGTCGTCTTGGCTTCGCTATCTCTCTCGCTCTCCGCTGCTCTTCTCGTGCACTCTCACCCCCCCCCCCCTCCTCCGTACTCGGTTGCTTTCTTAATACCCTGTTAATTACCGTGTCTGTTCTTTGGATTCAAATGAGAAAGGGGAGAAATTAAAAAGAAGGGGCGGGGGTTGGGTTGCCATTTCAAATTGAAAAGCGATCCATCCACGTTGTGAGTTTGACTTGTCTCACTTTTTGCAGACCTGTGAGGGAGGTGCTTGGCGGAATAAATTGCGGCGCCACTTGCGGTTAATTTGATCTAAAAAGCAGGTGGGTGAGCCTTCGGAAAATCTGTTGGTATACAAACCCCCCCCCCCCCCCAACTTGCCGCAAGACCGGGTGGGAGGGATGGCTTGACAGCTGCTTCATGTTCACGATCCGTTCCCCCGCCGCTGCCCCCCCCCTCCCTCTCCGTATCTTTTTTCTTCTCTTCTATCCCTCGTTCGTTTTTATTTATTTATTTTTTTTTACCACATCCTCGCCACTACGCGCCTTCTCCGAATTAGTAGGCTGTTCACAGCAGGTGCCCGTACCTCGGTCTTATTAGCAGCCTCACGTGGCCCATTAGAGGCGGTGTGTATGCCAACGGGTTTCTAATCGTTTTGCCAAGGTCAGAAGGGCAGCGTGGCCGCAAAGCTCTCAGCGAGGAAGCGTCGGGGAAATGTTCGTTTAGTGTCGAGGGAAACCCCAATTATTCAGGTTTTGTGTTACGCTGCCACGTACAGGAAGCACTGAGCGCTTTGTGTCAGGGTGGCGCTTCGCTTATAACAATTCTTTACACCAAAACAAAGACTTTTTTTTTCACTCAATTTTTCTGGACTAGTGGATCACTGTTGAATCGCAACCAAAAACATAAAGGAAAGAAAAAAAAAAATGATTATCCGCTTTGATATCCCAAAGCACGACTCTCTCCTTTATAGAAAGATCCACCACAGACTTGCGTAAGCATCAAACACTCCAAGTTCACATAAAAAGGCTTTAGTCAAAGAAAGATGTTTTTCATTTACTTTGAAAGGAATCACAACTTCAGGCAGTTCTCGTGTCGTCAGACGTCCGCTGGGAGTCTCAACACACAAGGGGCTTTTACTTTTCGCAAGACTGTGTATTTTTTCTTTCAATTTAAAAAAAATATGAATGTCATTTTGGCTGCATTTTGGAGGTGACTAGTTGACATTTCAAAATGGCTTTCAAAGTCAGCGTTTTTGTTCCTAACTAAACACCGAAAGAGGCGACCCATGTGCGAGTATGTTCGATCCAAAGTGAATGATGAGAAAATGTTCGGTCTTTTGGGACTGAAGTCTTGAACTCATCCGCTACCATTGACGGCTAAACACGTCAAAGATCCATATTTATTTATTTTTTTTTACTCGGCTGGTCGTGAATGCGTTGGCTTCTTGCGAACCACAACTTAGACCGAAAAGCCGTATTTCAAAACAATTTCCCCAAACTGCTGCCAGCCCTTTAAAATTCCTCCCATGTTTATTTACTGTGCAGACGTGCACAGCTGTGACTTAAATGATACGAGCTCGCCACAGAAAGTGATGAAGTTGGACGACCTGTCTGCCTTGAGTAAAATAATCTCCACCCGGTAAACATTGCTCAATGGTCCTCAGGTTTAGCTCGGCTACCCACCGTTGGCTTTTAAAGCAACCTTCTTTGCCCCTCGATCATTAGCCGTGAGGACCAAATCAAAAAGGTAAACCCCAATCAATGGGTGTACTTGGCAGGCACTCAAGTGCTTAGCGGAGACGGAGGGCGTGCCGACTCGCGGATACCAAAAGGCTAAATTGATCCAACGCGTTCCGGGCCCAGTCAGCTGACACTGCAGTCGTTCCGCCTCAATGCTGAGCGCGCTCGCGGTCGGCGAATGCGAGGATGACAACATTTCGATTGTATTTCTGCCACTTTGGCAAGAGACGACTTTATCTGCCTTCGGACTCCCTTATAAAAAGCTTTTTAGTCCCCAAGGAAATCTCAATCCAACCCCAACCCCGCGGTGGCACTTAAACCCTCCCCTTTGAGGAACGCCGTAAAGTTTATAAAGTCAATTAAGTATATATTTTTTTCTTTTAAACGAGTGGCAAATGGAGTCTGTTTGGCCTGGCTCCCTCTGGGTATTCGATCAGATGGTGCGACGCGACCCACGTCGGCTCGCTGTTCCCCAGGCAGGCATGGAGCAGTAAGCAGCTTACTTCCACAAGTTTGACTTTGCTCAAGTTTCCCAATTTGTGGGGGATTTTTTTTTTGGGGGGGGGGGGGGGGACAATCAACTGGTGCAAAAATGAGTTAGTCTCCCAGTTGACTAGTCGGGAGCTTGCCATATAAATTCAGTGGGATGCGTCGTTACTTCGGGACAAGCGACTGCGTGCCTGATTGGCTGCTGCTTTATTGTCACCTGACCTTTTTGATTCTCATCAGTGTCACGGAAACGCTGCCTCACACACGGGTAGATCAAATGAATGCAAGTAGCAGATTTAGTGTCATGTCCATCATGCTCCATCCGCTCCCGGCAGTCATTTCTCTTCTCGATTGTTGTTATGACAGTGATCAGAAGTGAGCTACAAGCGAGCTACAAGCCGCAGATCAAAATGACGGACAGGCGATTGCCAGAGAACGGTGTACTACCTTGTTAACAGCGATGCTACATTATAAAGTACTGTGCCAAAGTATTTATGTCAGATTTGAAATCGCTGACAAAACATATTCCCAATATGACGGTATTTGAGTGACCGTACAATTATAAGGTGCCCCGTATGAAAGATCATCTGAATGGTGGAGTAGCTTATAAAAGAATAAACGTGGCATATGCAAGTAAAACCATTTGGTATCTGACGGTTGCTCGTTTGCAATTTCAATACACCGAAACAAAGTCGCACCTTTTGGTATCATTCGGACGACGGCGTGATTCCGACTGGCAAAACCGAAACGGAAAAGTGTACTTCTCTCCACTCTGCTCCCCTCCTCTCTTCTAATCCCTTCCCCTCACTCACAGACACTTACACTTGTAATTCCCAGCCACATCCACAGAGTCAAAGCTGCGATTTGAGTTGCCAGCGACAGGGCGGATTAGCAGAGGAATCCTGAGTGAAAGCACATTTATGCTCCACTTGCTACATAGCACCCCCCCCCCCCCCCCCTTGCATGTCATCAAGCGTGCGCACATATTTGAATCTCATTCGCTTCCGAGCCGCCGCCGCTATCTCAAATCTGCTCTTCAAAAAGCAACAGCGGGATTCTTAATATTCACTGAAAGCGTTGCGCTCTTGTTTTTGATTTTACATTAAAATGGGGGGGGGGAAGTGCTGATAAATGATTTTATTCATCTCGTAATACCATTACAAGATTAGCTTTATTTTTTTATTATTTTTTTCCATACCGTCTAAACGAAGCAACAACCCCCCCCCCCCCCCCAATCGGCTTTAATGTGATGATAATACAAGCATAATTAATGGAGCGATGGCAATTATGAAGCTTGATAAGCGTGCAGATTTGACAAATCCCAAGCGTTAACCAATTACTTGTCTGACGCGCCCATTGAAGAATGACTTCAAGCAATGCGGTCGTCAACAGAAATAGACTTTTAATTGAAAGCAGCCTTCAAAAGGCCCGAAAGCATTTCAGTGAAGCGAGTTCAGATAAGAGATGTTTTACACAGAATCCGTACAACACAAATGCATTGATTAGGGAATCGGTTGGAGTTGACATTTCAAAACGCAGAGTTGTTGATCCTTTGACGATCGTGCTGTTCTTTCCTCGCCCAAATTTTGGGAGACGGTCTCCGATGAATTTCGTCCCTGAGCGGCCGAATCGTATCTCAATGTCTCTTTGCTTTGCGATCCCTCCCTCGATCACACAGGCTTCATCAAAAAAAATGTTACTGCTTAGCAATCTACCCGTTTGAACCTACGATCCAACTGCTTCGCACATGTGCAGATGGACCCTGAGCTGTGCAATTAATCAAAATGTAATCTCGATTTCGATTTTGACTTCTTACGATTGCATAAGCATTACAATCGAAAAAAAAAACGATTAATAAGCAAAATGGCACAGTCTTTGCAAATCCCCCCACATTGTGAAATCACCGCCAATGCGCCGTGTTGCTCTTTTCAAGTTCACTAAATGAGGTCTTTTTGAGGGAAACGTTCAAGATTTCATCGAGACTGTCGGGATATGAAGACAGAACTAACGGAACCCTCTGCCGTCCATGTGACTTTTCACAGGGGCTGCAACTGATGATTGTTTTAATAATCGATTAATCGGTCGACTATTTTTTTCGATTAATCTGTGAATCAAATGGGGGGGGCATGTTTGACTTGCCATTCATTCCAAAATAGGACATTATTTCAAATGCAAATAATTAAGATTCAGTGACTAGTTTGTTGTGTAACGTGTGTCAGAAATAAATGCAGATTTTTTTAAAAATGTCTTGTTTGGAAAAAACACAAAGACCTGCTCTCATGGAGGACTCGAGAATCCTGAAAATATTTACTGTTGAATTTAAAATTGAGTGGATTTGAACAATTTAAAATGAAACAAAGTATCCAATCGATTATTAAAATAATTGTCAAATAATTTGCAAATTGATTAGTCGATTAATCACTTAATTTTATTTTTATTATTTTAATTTTTTATTCATTTATTTTTTCTAGCTTTATAAGCAACGCAATTTTCATGCACCGTACGCACTCACGGGCTCATTCTGTCGACCTTACGCCCTTGATTGTTTGATCCCTGACACGAATATGCGACAACCTCTTTTTACTGGCATTAAGTCCAGGGCCACGTCATTGCGTTGACTGGGACTAATCCCAAGATCGTTTAAAAATCACGATCCGTTCATAAACATGCCAATCACATTGAACTGGCTCTGGTTCTTTGGAGCCAACGCCAACACAAAGTGACTCTGTGAGCTTTAGAGAAATTATTTCGCAATTCTGTGCCCTTTTAGGAATATGATCTGATATCACATCTGGTGCTTGCGCCACTATCGGTAATACCCTCAATCATTTAATTAACGCAATGAAAGTGAACACACCAAAATGCTTTTTAGGAGGACAATCGTTTTCTTTTAACTTGGTTGTCATTTTAGTTACCAACCAACAAAGACTTTTGCCCAACATTATCCTTCTGTTCTTTCATCCGCGCGTTTATCGGATAGAAATCACATCTGACACCTTTTCGGCGCTCTTTTAGAACAACAGCACTTCCTTCTTTACTTTGTTGCATCGTCACTCGACCACCATTCCAAGGCTGCTTATCAGGGTGTCACCAGGAGCCTTTTACAGATTGAAAAAAAACAAAAAAGACATTGAACTGGAATTGTGCGGTCGACTGTTGCGAGACAAGAAAAGCGAGAGTGCACCTGAAGCGTGCGTTTCGCGTGCGACGGTCTCGCCATTCTGACACGCGGGAGATGGCGTCAAGGTCGCAATCACCCACTTTCTTCTTGGCATTGCAAACACAACACATCAATGAGGCCTTCCTGGTACTTGTGAGGCTATAAAAGCAATATTGTTTGCCTGAAGTTGCAGAAAAAATTTATTTTTTGCGATAATAGCATTCGAGTCATTTGCATATCAGCAAGCTTCTTATAATGAACGTTTGCTGCCTCTGTCGTATTTCCAACTGTTGAAAATGTGAAATTTCATATCTGGTTTTATTGTAAGTGCTTGGCTGTTTATGTGGAGCGGGAATGAAATGAGGCAAATGTGTTGCCTCTGAAGCCACACTCACTCGGTTCTGCTTGAAATTGTCATGACAAGTGCACTTAATTGTATGTGCTTTCCTTTAAAAGCTTTAAGGAGAAAAAAAAAAAAAAAACGTTCAACGATACAGTGCTCTGTTACCTGAAATTTCAAAGGCTTTGAATACCACCTCGTTAATACAACGTAAATGGCCAGGTTATTTCAAAAGCTGCTCATCGGGGTAATGAGGCGTATCATGTCGAATCCACTCGTGTGGCGACGCGCTTGCGCTCAGAATAAAAGTCAAAGCGGGAGATAGCAGAGGGGACGATCAAGGCAAGAGTGTTCGTATGAAGCAATGAGCGTCCTTTAGAGAGCCGGCGAGAAACTGGAAGGCCTCCAAATGTTCCACTCAGGATTATCTTCAAGGACAATCAGCTAAACAGTTGATATTAAGAGAGGCGTGTGAAATCGATGGCTCAAGGTGTTATCGGCGGTGCGGGAAAAAGCCGCCCGTAATTAGTCATGGCGAAAGGAGTGTTGCCGAGAGACGGAGATGGATTTCATCTTCATAAGATTTCACGGCAGATGCAGTCGGCTCCTGAGCGAGGTACTATACGCGCCGCATTAATGTTGCATTTGACAAGTTGGGGAGTAACCGCGTTCAGTCGGGCGTAAACAAAAAAAAAAAAAATTAAGTCTGACTCCTGCCGTTAAAACTTTCTCCATCATATGGAAAAAAATAAAATCATTCACCGGAATATTTTACGGGAAGCGTTTCTAGCCACTGCTGAGATGCGGTGTATCTCCAAATAGTTTTTGGGCGATGCCGTTATCGATTGTTTTAACCAGACTTCATGAACGAGTATTTTGCGAGTATGCTAATCGGACTTTTTCTTCGTCGTCCTGCGAAAAACACGCGTGTCCAATTTAGTTTTATTTTGACATTATTGGGACGTACAAATACAATTTTGTCAGAAACCCTATTCACGTAAAAAAAATAAAAAATAAATAAATTATTAAACTTTGCATCTTATTACCAGTATTCGCGACTCAACTTAAATTGTAGGCGATACTGTAGCCTTAAAATTTTTAGCTCTACACATTTCACGCGAACCAAAAACTGTACACTTTGCGGAGTTGCGGCAATGCTATGAGACTGAATCTATAAATACAAAACGAAATACTTGTATTTGTATAATATTTGGGGATTAAGTGTTTTTTTTTTTTTAAATTTTTTTTATGTAATCGGTAGTAAAATCAAATGAGTAAAATTAGTAGAATTCTCTGCTGAAGAATATCAAACACTTGTATTGTTTTTTAATTTACTTTTCATTGAACATTCATCAAAAAACGTTTTGTTTACTTCTCTAGTACGTGTAATTTAAAAGTAGCATATCTTTTTAATTGTGGACGATTTTGACCGTCGAGATTGTCGTCACTTGCCGACTTATCTTGATGCGTGTGATGCGTTTACTTCATGCATGAGACTCGCCGATGATGGAAAAAAATACGATTATTTTCATTGAGATGGAATTCACGATTATTAAAACGATTAGTCATTGATTTCAAAACTTAGTATTTATTCAACTGCTAAAATTCAACGACTCAAAACGATCAGTGCTTTTTTTGAACCCGCCTTACTTTTGTTAAATCTGAAAGGACCTTGTAAATATCGTGCAATTTTCAGTCTACCAATAAAAAATTTTTTAAAAAAAGCAGCAAAATAATTTGTAAGCATCTTTCTTTTATTACAGAAGCTGAAGCAGAAGAACCAGCAGTTGAAGCAGATCATGGATCAACTCCGCAACCTCATCTGGGAAATCAACTCCATGTTGGCCATCAGAAGTTGAAGCCCGCCGGACCGCGCGGCCACAGTATACACGAACACTCGCAGCCTGAGGAGAACTGGACCCATGAAGGTACCGCACATTTGCTGAGGTGGCACTTTATTTTCCTGAGGCGCCAAAGTGAGAAGATGAAGACGACGTGGCGTCATAACCACCGGGCGGTGGGTTAAAAATAGACAACTCACAAAAAAAAAAAACATACTCAGTTGGTGGTCTACCTCGATATTTGACATTTCAATCAGCATTAGGATTTCAATTCAACTCCCGTTTTTTTTTTTTAATCTACCTGCATTTGTATCTTCATGAGCGTTAATATCTGTGGAAACACTTGCCATCTTTTTAATCCTCTTATTTTGTGTGACTAATCAGCTTAACTATCCGAAATGTTTCAGGTTTCATCAACTTCACTCCTGAAATAAGGCAAACATAAATGTGGTTAATTTCTGTCAACATTTCTGACATTTTATGCTTTTTAAATCTTACATTTCAATCTATGTCAACTTGAACACTTTAACAAATTAAAAATATGTAATTAATAGATTTATTGTGCATCATTGAGTGATGAGTAGTGAGTACGGCTTTTAACACGAAGCAGCCAATGTGTGTCCAAATGAATTTTTTGGTCTAAATTTAGTTGTTGCGGCTTTTATTTGGGTGCGTTTTGTAGTCCGGAAATATTTACATTAATGTACCGTATTAACGTCTCTGCATGTTAAAAAAAAAAAAAGGACTCCATATCGGACTGTTCAACCTTCGCGCTTCCACCTTATCAGACTTTGTTTTTATTTTTGATCAATAGTGTAACGTGAGCTATACTGTGGACAAGAAAAAAAACAAAAAAAAACGAAGCCTCACAATAGACACCATTCGGAGGCGTCCTGAAACGGCCTCGCTGCCTTTTTATCATCCCCGCATTTAATGTCAGGTCCTCGTGTATACGCGACAATATCAGTGACTGACGTAGTTGCGTTCAATCAAGTGGCGACGGGCTTGCATTTATTTATTACGACGCGCTTTGTGCTCAACAAAGGAGGATAGATGCAATTTTGAAGCAAAAAAAATAAATGGAGAGAACCAACAAGAAAATGGCCGCCCTGTGAGTAGGATTAATAAAGCTTATTTATTCAGATTTATTATATTTCCAGGGGGCATTGCTGCATGGAGGGACTATAATTACTGCACAAATGTGTGCTCGCACAGTTGAGACAGAGGTTAGGGGGAGGAACATGTTTGCGCTCCCGATGCTGCAGACGAAAACAAGTCGGACTCATTTGGTGGTAATACGCAAACAAATTAGACTTGTCGGCTACGGGCACACGCAGCGCGATGTTTAACATCTTAATCCAGTTTTAAAATGTGAGAGATTCCAGTCTGCTGTATTTTTTCCCCCTCAATTTGTCCCAATGCAAGCAGACTGTAACATATTTTTTGATTTGCACCGTTATTGAGAGCGGAACTAAATTCTTGATTGCAGATTTGGAATCTCACACTTGCTATAAGCAATCATGATTTTTTTTTTCCATTTATTTTTTAATTTTTATTTATTTTATTTTATTTTTTACATTAGAGTCGTACCTGGACTTACAAATCCCCAACTTACTAGTTTTTTGAGCCGCATCTCGATGACATCAACAAACCTTTTTTTTTTCCCCAAGCAGCATTTTCCATTGTGCCTGCACGGTAACTCCAGGCCAGGTTTGATGAATATTTGTCATATTTTTGATACGAATGTCATTGGAATCCATAGGAAAAATATCCGACCCGCGATTTGGATAGTTGTTGACGAGAGTTCTTGAGGTATTTTCTTTTTCAAAAAACTCCAAAAGCCTCTCTTTTAATACCCACGACAGTATATTTGTAGCGGAATCTCTTCTCTCATTTGTATGTGAGCGTCGTCAACAACAGCAACAATAAAAAAAAATAAAAATAAATAATAAACTCGCTTCATGCTGATATAATCACCCCCAAAATCTGAAAACTAAAACACTGTAATTGCCGTCTCACAGCGCCTCTTTGATGAACTCAATAAAAAATATTTTGCTCAGTCCGTCTGCACGGCGGTTGTGGACCCCTGCTCAAGATTATTGTGATCATTAGCTCAGGCGGGGGGGGGCGAGCTGATCCTTCATGTCGGTATCGTTGCATGCCGACGTTAGCGTGCTTAAAAATAAACAAAAAAAAAAAAAAAAAACATTTAGCTACAGCGGCAGTTAAAATATATTTAACAGCTTTCTGGAAATCTCTTCCAATATTAGCATGTAAAATGGAACTGCATACAAACTAAGAACGAATGAAATAACTAAAATTGAACATAAAAGAAATAAAAAACGAGAGTGCTATAAAATGCAAAAAAACCCGAAAACGGCCATCTACTTTTTATGTTTAATACAATAACAACTATTTAAATGATCCGGAATGTCCCTTTTCATAATAGTTTTGACTTTGAATTTTGAGGTCTGCGCAACAAATGTTATGTGATATTGCAGTAGATTTTTTTTAAATCAATTGATCTTTGCTGAATTAACACACAACCATTCAGAAATAAAAAAAAATTAAAATGTAATTTACATTTGCTAATCATGTGTGTAGAATTTAAAACAGTTTATTAATATAATATCTGCTTTCATTATATTGTTGGGTTTTTTTCTTTTTAATTCCTTGCTTAAAATCCTTTGGGATTAAATTTACAAAAACTCTAAATTACAAATGTCCTATTCAAGTGAAGTCATTGATTAGCAAAACTTTTTTTATTTTGAGCTTTGAAATTAAATAAAATTCCCCCCAATATTAATGATCAATTTCATAGACGAACTTTCAGGGTTGATTTGAAAAATTTCTTTCACTATTGCTGGAAGGTCAAACAGTGTTTGGTTATTATATATTAGCAATATAAAACGAAGCTAATTTAACAAGTAAAAAAAAAAAAAAAGAGATATCCGAAACTATTGTTCCTCAGTTGCAAAATTGAAGTGCGTTGCGACGAAGGCGTGTCAAAGACTGAAGTGGACGAGAGACTCTGTAGTTATAGTTGGACTGATAATGTTCTCTCCCATCTCAAAGCTCTTGCTGCTTGACTCCAATAAAATATCCATCACAATATAAATAACCACAGCGGGAGAATATAAAACTCCCCTGGTGCACAGAAAAAAAAAACCGCTGCCGCATAAAAAAAAAAAAAAAGACCTCGTCCATTCTGCATGATCAAGTCGTCAAACAAGAAAAATATCCCACCTCCATTTAACTCCAGTTCAAGGTTTTATGTTGGCGACAGTTAAACCTTTAGACCTGATGGTAATGAACATTTCCAGGCGACCGTTCCCACTCGACTGCGCGCGCAGAAGTCAGGCGGGTGAAAAATGAGACTCGGGCATCGTCAAATGAGTTTATTTTCTTATAAATCATCCTTACAAAATCATCATTTGTCTATCTCATTTGTGACCTCTATAAAAGTCTTTACATAGTAGGAGGAGGGGAGAGGAGAAGGCATCAGGACAGCCACACGCATCAGCTTCTGGTGGATCACGGGGGGGGGGGCGCCATGATAAATAATCCCAAACGTGGTTGCGGCGTGCAAACGCAAAAGATGAAAAAGGGGGCGGGGCTTGCGGTGACGCGACGACAAGACGCTCCTCGGCAGTGCAAGAAAAAAAAGGCACAAATGAAGATAAACAACAATAGTCTGGCACGTTATTGTTTTGATTTGGGGGAGACGTCCCTCCATCAAGCATAAAACTTTTTTTCATCTCGACCCGACTGAGGTTTGCTTGTTGAGCTCAAATGTATCACTTCGACGTCCGCTGAACGTTTCCTTCTGCTGCAGCTGCTTATTATTCTCCACCCTACTTTTCTTTTTTTTTTTTAATGGGGCCTTTGCAATTTGACTCCCGCCGAGAGCCAAGATGGCGCAGCCCGATCCAATTTTAGATCAATGACGTATGTGATCGTCAAAGTTAAACCTCTTAAAAATGGTCCACGTTTGTACAAGCAGGACGCCAGTGGATGTTTCCCAAGGGGAGGGAACAAAAAAAAAAAAAACGCATTGTCGAGTGAAACTTAAGCTGGGCGGTGTTATTGGCGTGTGAACATAAAACTGAATAAATACTTGAACTCCCCGTAGCGATGCGGGATCATCCGAACGTGACACCTTGTAGTCTAAACAGTCCTGTTTACAAAAAAATATGTTCATGTACAGTGCAGGGAATTATTGTCAAAGCTGCAAGATATGTAAAAATTTTTTTGATTTGTGACAATCAGGCATTTAAAAAAAAAAAGGCTTGACTTGGATTTAAGACAATGGGAAACAGATGCCTAAAAAAAGTGTTATGAAAATGATGTTAAAAGCAACAGGAGCAGAAGGGAAATACCGAAGATTTAAAACATGGCAGTGGGGAGGGCGAATGGCTTCTTTGATGGTAATTTAAAATTAGTTTGGCTAGCAGAACATTTAAATCGATATTTTTCATGCCGAAAAGAGAACAAATAGAAAAATAAAATAGCGTCATTTTTTTTTTGTCAGTGTGCCCTGATACTTATTTGTAGATTACAATAGCTGCAATGCATCAATTACAAATGCAAACATTTGTACAGTGGAACCTCCTAATTCCAATAGGCCTGATTGTAAAAAATTTACAAACTGGCCTTGAAAATTGCATAAAAAAAAAAATTGGTCGTCATGAATAAAAAAATCTAATTGTACGTTAAAGCTCAATGTGATAATTTCCTTTCATTAATTTACAGTTCATTTGCATTTTTTCGCCTCATTACAGCTAAGAATGTTGCAAAGTAGGATGCATGACCTTGAGTGACCTTTAGATTGCCTCTCTCTTTCATTAAATGTAGCCTTCGGTATTTGCTTAAAAAAGGTAGGAAATGAAAAATGTTTTTGGGTGCGTGTCAATTCTGCGCTTCTTTTTACACTTGTATGACAGTTAAGAGAGTTGCGTTAGTTTAAAAAAAAAAAAAACGAATGCACAAACTTGTAGCAATATTTCTAAAAAGCTTTAAGGTTCCACTGTTCTTTTTTGCGTTTGCTGTGACAATTCACATCACCTCATATGGCACCGTTCCATATTCTAAAACAAACCGGGCAAGTTAGTGATTCACAGCTTTGGCTGAATGCGCGCTTGACGGAAAGGCCACGGAAAGCACATTTCCTTCATTCATGTGTCCGAGTGCACTTGTGATCTTGTCACTCGAAATGATCAACAAAAGACCGGCTGCCAATTAAGGTGCAAACTGTCAGCCTGTTGGATGTCAAATGTGTGGATTGATGCTCATGCAAAAAAAAAAACAACAACAAATAAAAGAAAACGACTATTGCTGGACTCGGCGTCTCAAAACTAACACAGGCAGCGACAATGTGCAATAAATAATTCTGAAGGCAGACCTGATGTCAAAATGGCACGCTCAGGAAACGATGGTGATGGCTAAAAAAAAAAAAAGGCCAGCGAGGATTGTTGTTACATTTCAGGCCAACGGAGCAAAATGAAACGGTAGTTTAGGCGCGAACATTGCTTGTTTTTGCTCCATTTCATCCCAAAATGTTCATTTTGCTCCTCTGCAAAGGAGGGGAAAATAGACGATATCACTGCACGGGCAAGCGAAGGGACAATAAGATCGGAAATGAATGAATGAATGAGACAAAAAAAAGATTTCAGGCGGTCAATAGCGGCGAACGTGAATTTCATTCTGGTCAAGATATATTGGCGTCAATGTCTTTAAAATTAAAAAAAAAAAATCTCTGTATTCCAACGCTCTGAAGACACAGCTGATTTGTACAAAAATCAAATCAGGCGATAAAGCAGTGTTGGGGGTCGTGGTGGTGAGGGGGGGTGGGTAAGTCCAGTCATCGTGACCTGATGCAACATGGAACCAGTTGGGGGGGGTGGGGGAGCGTCATCACAAACACCCCCCACCCACATCAAGAAAGAAACCTTCCCTCTGGTACGGACCTGCTGGGCGAGCAGGTTAGTCCAATGTCATCCACCAAAAAAATATTCTATCCAAGTGATGTCAGCAGTGTGTGCAAACCACTGTTTAGTGTCTCCGTATTTGTGTTCTGCTCAAGTCCCAAACATCTGTTCACATCAGCAACACGGCGGAGCGTCATCATCCACCACCCTCACGCCTCCCCCCCGGCTCGGGTCCACACCGAGGGGGTGCCGGTCCTGTCAGAGCCTCTCGATGTCCCGGTATTTCTTGCGAAGGATGGACACCTGGTCTTTGAAAAGGACCGGGTCCAGTCTCATCTGGGAGCGGACCAGCGGCATGGCGCCAAACCAGCTGGCAAACTTGTTCATGCACGTCTGCCGCTGAGCAAAGTGGTCCGGGTCGGCCCAGCGAGATGCCCTTGAAGACTGGATGTTACAAGAGGGGGAGGGGAAAAAAAATGAACACTCAGAGCAACGTGCAAGCACCTGAGATCCGAAGAGATCAAGAAACTAGTGTGCAATGTGGTAAGCCGTTTAAGCATTTATTCAATATTCCAGTTCACTGAAAAAAACGTGTTGAATTTACACACATGGTCTTTAAAAAAAACAAAAAAAAACAAAAAAACCTTTCTATATATGGTTAATAAATACACTCCAGATTACACATGGTATAAAAAAAATAAAAGAGGAAAGTCATTACTTTGCATGGACGTTTAAAAAAAAGAAAGAAAAAAAGCCTTGCCCTATATGGTCGTTTTAAAAAAAAGAGCCTAATTTTATATGGTTGTTAAAAAATGCTTTCTTTAAAAAAAAAAAAAAAGCCTGACAATATTTGGTTGTCAAAAAACAGTTGTAAAAATTTTTTTAAAAAAAGCCTAATTTTATATGGTTGTGAAAAAAAATGCCTTTTTATACATGGTCTTTAAAAAAAAAAATCCCGACTATATGTGGTTGTCAAAAAAAAAAGCCTTACTATTCATGGTTGTTAAAAAAAACTTGTATGTAGTTGTAAAAAAAAATGCTTTACTATACATGGTTGTTAAAAAAAAGCCTTTATTATATATTGTTAAAAATTTCACAACAAAGAACAAAAAAAATCATAATTTGTTGAATTTTAAGCATTCAGATGTCTTATTCGCTCAAGTCAAAAGCTCCGTTTGAACATAAGACCTCTTATTTGATAGCAGCTTCGCAATTCTTGCATCCATTGAACTTGTGATTTTTTTTGGGGGACGACCTCTGCTCGCTTTTCTTTCCAGGATGTCAAAATTACCTCCCAGAGCCGCTGCTTGGATGTGAACTGCCGACCCTTATAAACCTTCTGCTTTTGAAATTGATTTCCCTTTCAGCAAATACAGCCTCCTAATGCTGCAAAGGCAACGAGTGAGTTTCCGTTCTTCACACCACAAAATGTGTTAAAATACTTCTTTGTATAAAAATTTGGAGTAGTGCATTTTGCCCCCCGCAAAAAAATCAATTAGCTGCAAAATTTGTGGACAGTAATAAATTAATTAAGAATTTGGTGAGACAATTTTTTTTCATGTCTGCAAAATCTACTGTCAGATATTACTGGTAAATATTTTTCTCGGTTGTGCATGTGGCCAAACAATTTTTGGCGAGATGTGTTGCGGCCTCACCTGTCCCATCATGGTCTCCTTGTACTGTTTCTTCTGCGTGACCTTGATCGGCGGGAGCTTGGTGACGGCAGAGACCAGGAAGTTCATCAGGATGTCCTCGCAGTTGGCCAGCTGGTCCACCATACTCTTGAGACTTGAGGGCAGGAAGTTGGTGTACAGGTAGTGGTAATACCTGCAAGACACGGACGGCAGAGGCGAGTCGCACCCGTTGAATCGGTTGTTAAAATATTTAGAACAATGAAATGCAAAAGGCAATTGTGTATATGGAATAAAACAATGAGGTGATTATGCATTCATAAGATTTTTACCGTCATAATGGTTCTCTTGAGGAAACCAAAACGCTAAATGGTTATCATTATTTTTTTTATTTACGGTACTCGAATTGCTTCACACTATCAACATCTACTTGCTGATAATATTTCGACATGGTCACCTTGGTCAGGGATTGAACCCACGAACTCTGGGTTCGGAAACAAGCACTCTACCACTGAGCTAAAGTCACCCTGTGATTACATTGAATTTGAGACCCGTGCAATGCATCGTGCCCCAAAAAAAAAATGTGTAAAATTAAAATGTGTAAATGAGATGCAAAACATTTTCAAATTAGAGTTGGTTGCAAGTGTGAACTGCGCAACGGAAAAAAAAAAAAGACAAAGCTACAATAAAATGTTTTTACTGTGTATACTTATGCTGCTTTTTTTTTTTTTTTTGCACCCCAACTCTTGTCTTCGTAAACAATGATTTGCTTTAAATAGCGCTTGTTAGATTTTACCGGCGAACAAGACTTTCCAACTGACTGCAATTAACCGACAACGCCAATCAAGAATTTAATTTTTTTTTTCGGTGGAGACCACAAACAAAATGTTTCTAACTGTACTACTTTTATTGCCACATGACCAGTCCTGATTGGTCGGTTGTCAACAACCTCTCTATATTTTGAGCCCACTTCATTTTCCAGGTGGCGTGCGATGCAGCTGACTCGGCAACTCCCAGGATAGTTGACTGACATATGGCCTGATCTCATCACAGCTCGGTGAAGCCATACTGACTCTGACATGAAAGCAATAACTCTGAAGTGAAGCGGTGAAATATGTGTTGCTGGCCGTATTCGCACAAAAGACCAAATAACGACACCAGCGCAGCCAACCAGGATGCGGAAGGACTTTGGTACCTGTGGTAGATGGCGGCGCCAGTCAGCACCATGGAGTAGTCATTGGTCCACTTGGAGGTGTAACCCCACCGCTCTTTGTTGCCGTCCCAGAAGTGGCTGCGCGCTGGATAGCCCACGATTCGCTCGGGAAAACTCTGCCACACGGTGAAGGCGAAGTCCACCTGGACA